>NW_008678778.1:0-2830 GCF_000695815.1 Acanthisitta chloris
GCCTAGGAAGGGGCCGTGCGCCCCGTTAGGGGCCTGGCAGCCAGTCGGTAGAAGATGCCCCGGGGAGCCAGCGTAGTCCCCACAGCAGCGTATCCTGAGGTGATGGAGCTCCTTAGCCCACACGGCTGGTTTCTGACCACCCCTGTGTTCTTCCCACCCCATCTTGCCCTCTGCACTGCCCAAATCGACCCTTGGAGCCACGTTCAGCACTGCTGTGGGGTGTGTGCTGTCATGCTAATAGCATCGTGCAGCTTTTTTTGTAGGTCGGTTTACATGTTTTGTGCTGCGATGAGCAGTGCCGTAACTGTAAACACTCTCCCAACTTGTGTCCATAGCTACACCATGACATCTGCCTTCAAGACTCACTTGCTCTACAGAGAGGAGGTAACAGGAGCCAACTATTGAAAAGAAAGTTTGGCCCATGAAGTTGAAAGACCAGCAGTGAGTTTTGGCTCTGCTTTCTCCATCAGGTCGTCTGTGATCAGGCAATCCTGGGAGAAGAAATATGTCTGTCCCAGCCAAGCACATCACCTTGTCCTTCCATCTGCCACAGGCTCCTCCACTTCACTATCCCTTTCACACTGCAAGTAGGGAGGTGTGCCATCTCTGTTCTCCCTGCATAGGGATATTCAGTCTTGATATGGCTGCAATTCCTAAGGAAGCTACTTACTTGTCAATGGGATTTAGTCTTGAAGGGACTTTCAGATTTTGGTGTGGAAATTGTGTTTCTGCTCTCTTGGGTTTCGGTTTCTAAATGCTGTGAATTTTCTTCTCAGGAGCAGAAATGGAAACTTGGAGAAAATTCTGTGGACTGCTAGTAATGTGATGGAGGCAAGAGTTGATGTCAGCTTTGAGGTCTTCTATATGGGCAGTCACCCCCAGGGAGAAGCAGCATGTCTTTTGGAGGTGGTACCAGAATCAGCAACTTTGGGGGCATTACAGTAACACATTTGCCACTGCTAGAGGTTTGGCCATAACACCAGATAACATATGAAGGTGCAAGCCTGCTTCCCTCCCCTTGGCAGCTCGTAGTGTGCTCTGCTGGGTGGCAGTGCTACCTAGCTCTTCCCACCCATTCATTTCTCTGCAAAGCACAGTTTGTCACCCCCTCAGCTGTGCTAATGCATCCCCTCCACTGAGGAGTGACACTGCTGGATCTGCTAAATGATCCCAGCGAAAAACACCCCCCGAATACCTCTTTATTTTGGAAAGTTATTCAAGGATCCAGCTTGCAGAATGGCATGGTAAACATCTTGGCAAAGCTGAGCTGGCAGCAAGAGGAAGTGTTGGGGCAGGATTAAGAGGTTGGGGACAAGGAAATGGTGGGAATGTCTTCAGCTGCTGTACAATAAAAGACCAGATGCAATGATCTGACACATTTCACTATACTATGTCTTTTTTTAATTATTTTTCCGAATGATGCTGTGATTGCACAGACCTCCAACATCCTTAAAATCTTTCATGCCAAAAATTTCTGTGGTTAGCAGGAATATTGATGCGCCTGAAGTGGGGAACATGGCATTTAGCAGTTGGTTACTACAGGAGCAGAATAAGGGAAGAATTACGGCCGCGTGAAAAACCCAGGGCACAATCATGTAATTAAAAGGTCATTATAACACATATACCACTGAGGAGGGCTGGATATTAATCACTGTCTGATTAATGCTTGAGAGCTTGTCTGTGTGATCTGGATGTATTTTTATGTACTCCTGTTGTGCGTTTCGCATATTTACCCCAATGGTGAGAAGCAAATGTGTCTGAGGCTCGGAAGCTGAAGTTTAACACAATCTAGTTTCTTGAGTCATTTCCTGTGGATTTGCAAGATCTCATATTTGATCTCTGCTTTCATTGTTCTGCTAATTTGGAAACTGCTAAGTGATTTATTCTCTGAATGATTTCTCTCACTGTGCAAGCCTCTTACTATTACTTTCATGCCGATAAATATTGAATTTTATTTTTCTAATATTTGGGTCGCTGTGCCGGTTCTCATGAGTAGCACGTTCAAGATGACTGAGTTTTCTGAATGAAAAGGCTCTCTCAGAGGTGTGATTTCTGTTTGTGTGTTGTGCTGTTTGTATACACAGCTCCTGCCTAGATACAGAGTAGCGCTTCCCTGTGATGCGATCCTTACGGTACCTAGAATTAATTAGCCATTGATGGCAGAGCTTCAAGGCAGCAGCTTCTGCATACTAACCATTTGCATGCTATGACTATCCTGTGTTTGATATTCAAAAGGAACATTTATTTTGTAGAGTAATACTTTAGCTGTTGCAGAGGACCTGGCATATGGACCTTGTTTCTGCTTGGATTGAAAATGGACATCCCTGAATGCTGTTACTCCTTGAGCTAGCACTTATTTAGGGTGAGAAGCACTGGAATTCGAAGTGGCAAAATTTAGGATAGCATTTACTGCAGGCTTGCAGTGTAGCCTCCTACATTCACTTGCTCTTGCTTTTAAAACCTGTACCTTTGAGCTGAAATCTTCCACACTGTTGATTTAGAAACCTAAATATGAATGTCGGTACCCTGTTGACTGTGCGGATTTCAATGATTTTTCCACTGACTCACTCGGTGACTTTGAATGAGTGAGGAGTGGAAGTCAGCAGTCCTGAATCATGCCATCCTCCAGACAATTACCCCCCTCCCCGATAATACTTTTGAGCAGCAATCATATTTTAAAAGCAACGATTACATCTGTGTTTTCCCCCATTATAATCACTCAGAATTTAAGAGCCACAGAAACAATCTGCAGCATTTGCAATCTGCTGAAAGCTTTCAGAGTTGACACTTTTTGGGAGGTCAAAGAGTTCGAAAACACTAAGGGATTTTT
>NW_008678778.1:2852-12242 GCF_000695815.1 Acanthisitta chloris
TTGGTGAGTTGTTGGGAGGATTTTGGGCATCTGCCAGGGGAGAGGAGGTAGAGGGCTCCTTGCAGTCTTCCCAGGATGTCCTTTTGGAGGGTGGTAAGACCAGAGGAGGAAAGCAGAAAGGAACCTTGCTGCCAGATGGGCTGCTTTGCTCCAGAGCTGGGTATCTCAGTTTTCTCCGTCTTTTGTTTTGGTTTTTTTTGTAACCCTGTGTTTTACTAGGACAGAAAGTGGCAACAAAGCTTAGGTGATCTCTGTGCTGCTGCGTGTATGTTCCTCTGCACAACTGTGAGAGGGAGGGCTGGAACAAAGGGGAAGGAGAGTAGAGATCTCCAAAATAGCCTAGTACTCACGGGTTCAAATAAAGTAAATGGCTGTTTAGAGGAGCAGTTCAGTGCTTTCAGCTGATAGCAGAGGTGGAGTAGCTCAGACTTTCCTGGACACCACGGGATCAACCTGGGCAACATTGACCAACACATGCAGTCAGCCATGAGTCACTCGTGTGGGACAAATCTGGTGTCATTCATAGCTGTATTCATGAAACTATGTGCTCTTCTTCACCCTCTCCCAAAATAAAAGCAATGCTTATAGAAATGAGAAGATTGTGAAGAAAAGGAGGTCTTTTCAAATCCTTTGCTTTCCTGCTGGGCACTCTGTTACCATCTTAATATTCAGCAGTATGTGATTTGTAGCCCTCCTGACACGATGGTTTGGTGTTTCCTTTGTGTGCATAACTTCCTTTTGATATAAAGGGATGATAACAAACCTAAATTGTAATCTCACAAGCACATGACACATTGTGGTGCAGATAGCAAAAAAGTGCTCTGATCTTGAGTTCAGCACTTCAGCCTTCCCACCCCCACCCCAAATCCCACCCTTGTGACAACGTGGCGTTAGCAGGTTTAGTGAGACAGCAGTGTTGGTGGGGGTGATTCCTTCAGATGTAGTGATGCATGATGACGTTTTTTGGGAGTCTCATGGAGTTGAGTGCCCTGGCATGGACTCAAGAAGAGATGGATGCACAACTGATTCTTGAACTTCTTGCACACCTCTTTTTGCTGAATGCTAGGAAGGGAAAACTGCTCCAAAACCTTCGCGTATTGCTGTTGGTTCCCCAGCCGTGCTTTTGCTTCTGTGCATTCCCAACTCAGCGTGCCCTGGCCCATCAAATTGAAAAATAAGTATGCACAAACTGCAAGTGGCCCAGCAACCTCAGGATTAGTCGTAAAGCTGGACTAGTTTTAGCATGAGGGAAGGGCTGCTCTCCTCTCAAGATGCCTTTTCACCCTTGAGAGGTTTCTGCATTTTTGATACAGCTGTTTCCAGGGCCTCATGGGAGCTGAACAAACAGATGCCAAACAATCTGTTTTTACTTCAGGGAGCATAAAAGTGGATGGATATCTGGGAAAAACACCGGAGCTGTGCACACCTCTTCCTCCCCTCCTTGGGGATTATTTGAATTAGGCTTGAACCCTAAAGTGTATTCCAAAAAGTTGCTTTCTGATAGCCAAACTTCCCTTGGGTGTTCCTTCCTTTCTTGTACAGCTATTGTGAGCCCATCCCTTCTGAACACCTTTAGCCCCTTTATTGCAAAGTTCTTTGATTGACCTCAGCAGGTGACATGATGAAGAGGTGACTACTTACTTTGGCCAAACCAGTTTTTGTGGCTTGATCTCCTTTTCTCACCTGGTGTCTTGCTGTGAGTAGAGGGTCCTATTCAGTATCTGAGCAGTTATAATTGGAGGTTTACCCAGCCCAGGTCCAGCTCTGGTAGAAACCCCCACACAGTTATTGACCAAGAAAGGCTTCTGGAGTTAAATTAAGCTTTCAAAATATGGAAATGAGGACATGGCTGGGTCAGATGTTTAGTGGCCTACAGCATACAGGGGAAATGAGTTGTGTGTACCCTGCCTGTATCCTCCTTAACCCAGCTTTCAGCTTCAGGGCTGCTTGGGGGCACTCACTCACACAGTCGTTTACAGATGCTTGACAATATTTAATTTCAAAGGGTGCCAGTCAACCCTCTTCTCCAGGCAGATATTTTCCCTTGTGTCAACATCCTCATAACAACTCCAGCTAGGCAAGTATAACACATGGAGTATGAGTGTCCTGGAAGGACACAGAGGTGGAGAGTTAGAGCTAAAGAAGGTTCATGGTTAACCCCATGCACCACTGAATAGCTTTGTCAGGGATAAGTCACAGCACATGATGAAGAAACTGGGAGGAGAGTTTAATGGCCCTGCAGAAAGCACCACCTGAGACAGCCGTCCTCCAATATGCTTGCATTGCTGTTCCCAAGGATTCCCATGGAATCCTATGCTCCTTTCATGTCCTGGTAATCACAAACATATTATGCTTCCCTGCCCGGTTCTAAGGAGAAAAGTAATTAGTCACTCCACACAAACCTTTTGGGACTCTCCATATACTTCAGTATGGATTCCAGCTCTGTCTAGGAGGGAATGAAGGTGCACAGGTCTGCTCTGTGCATGGTTATTATGAGAAGCTGCCATTTGCAGGAACTGGGTGCAAGGCCTCCCACGCGCTTACTGCCAGTTGTGTCTCCAGCAGCATTTGCTGCCAAGCTTAACAAAGCCCAGAAAGGCAAGCCCAGATTATAAGAGCTTCAAGCCTGCAAGGCCAAAAGCACAGGCTTGCCTCCCCAGAGCTTGCAGCCTGCTTACAAAACTCCCTTGTTTTCCATAGTAGACTCTCCAGTCTCTTGGCAAAAAAAAAAAAAAAAAAGAAAAAAAGAAAGAAAGAGGGGGGGAGCTGGTTATTGCTGGATGCATGTTCTGACCTTAAGAGCTGAAAGTAAAAACAATCCAAGATATGGGGCGTGCTGAAGTGGCAGCTGAAGGGCTTTTTTTTTTGCTTGTTCTACAGTTAATACCATCACGCTAAAATTGCAAGTGGGGAGGAGTGGGGGTTAATTTAAGGTTTAGTGTGTCCAAGAAGAATTATTTAGAAAATAGGAAATGGACAACCTAAGCTTCATTTCCATAGTCAGGCATACTGGACTTCAGTCACAGGGACTGTGAGGGAAACAGTCTAGATCCGTGACTGGTAAACATTTTCCTTTGATTCTGTTTTTCTCTTCAACTCTAAAAACCCCATCATTTACACTTAAATTGATGTGCTGTAAGCTAGGTTTAGGAAGAGAATTTCATCCCCTCCTGCACATACTTTTAGCACATAATTATTTGACTGAAGCTTTACAAAATATGGCTGGAGGGATGATTTGTGAGGGAGGAGTTACATGGTACTGATGATAACTCCCCAATTCAGCCCCACTGAAGGCAGTGGCAGCAGGATTAGGCCATGGCAGGAGAGACATTATATTTTAAATAGCCATTACAGTGGCTTATGGCAAATTCCTGCGTACTGATTTCACACATCAGAGAGCACATCAGAGAGCACATGCATGTCTTCAGGGTCACATGTGTTCAATGTGGACATGAATCTCTGCATTTTATCCTTTATAAAAAACCCAAAAAACCCCAAAACAACAAACAACTGGGGAGCTAGAGAGCTTATGAAGATGACTTTTTGGTGACTGATGATATTTTTTTAATGCCATTGGTTTTGTCTTCATCAAACCTATCACAGAGTCTGTCCTTTATTTTTTGCTTTCTACTTCTTTTCCCTGACCTGATCTGTTCCTCCCATACAATGGGAGTTGTAGTCCAAAATTCATTGAGGGATGAAAGAATTGCCCTAACCACACGGTCCATATGCATTACCTTGCATATAACTGTTTCTCCTTGTGCCAAAGCCATTGCCATACTACCAGTATTTAATTTATTATTGCACAAAATGCTCTGGATAACTGTGACATTGAAAAGCTTCTTATAAATTGGCTCCTGCTCAGCTCTAAAGAGATTTGGGTCTTCTCTTTGACGTTTCTCAGTTGAAGGAAGTAACAAACGTGAAAACTTTCCTACAGGACTTGATCAAAGTCCTGTGAGATGGCAGTCTGAATTTTGGCCTTTCTTCTCTTGGGGTTGCAGGCAAACTGGGACAAGTCTTTGTCATCTTGAAAGAAACGTGGATAGCTGTCTTCTTTAAAATCCTGGGAGGGTGAAAAGCAGAGGTGATTTTCATCTTTCTATAGCAACATCAACTCTATCCCCTCTGCAGATGGACTCTGCCTCCCCTAGTAACGGGATGAGCAAGGCACCTTTTGAGAAAGGTTACTAGAGCCTGTTGCCTTGTGCTTTCTTAAGCATAGTAATAGTGGAAAGGGCATTATGCCACTACCATAGGTCTGTCACCAAAATCACTGCCAGAGCTTTATTTGATCATAAAATTTGCTGTAGCAGAAAGTGGTGTAAGCTCTGCAGTAATTTGCTTTGCTGCACACAACTACCCTAAAAGGGGCTTTGGTCTTTTAACAATGGCACTTCATTATACAGAATTTTCTTATATTAATTTTCCAAGTATTGGGGGGAGATGATCACTGAGAAACATGAGATCTTGAAAAAAATTTTTTAAAATGTAATAAATGACATATTGTGACTTTTGATATAGTTAGTGTACCTGTGTAATCATGTTTGGTCTCATATATTAATTTTCATTAGTATCCTTCACAGTCATTTTTAAGGGTGGAGAAGATTGTCGATCTTCCATTACAGCAGAAAAAATCACAGCCCAAGGAGATACCCAGGTGTCAGGGGGAAGACTTGAATTCAGGAGCATTTGGGAGTCAACTAGGACAGGAAAGCAACATCCACTCCAGTTTAATTCCCCGTGCTTTTTTACATGTGTCTAATTGCTTAGCTATGAGTGGTATTTAAAACACCTGAGCCCCTCTGTTCCCCTGTAATTTACTATTAGAAAGAACAGAAATAAATTCTAATGTGTTTGTGAGGCATACCAGAATTACTCCAAACTTAGGAGAATTTTGGAGTAAAGTTAAATGCTTCAAGCCTAAATATCACATTTCTAATTCTCTTCTTACAGTATATATCATCATGGATTAAAATGAAATGCTGCTATGAAGCTGCACCATCAAACTGAACGTGGTTGTAGTCATTTGCCTGATGTGGCCTGAGTAAAAGTGCTCCAGTGTGCATTTCCACCCTAGGAAAATTATTTACGCCCTGATTTCTAAGTTCAAAAATAACTCTCTACAGATGAAACACATTTTTCACCCTCCAAAGAAGTGTTTTCACCTACAGATACTCTTTGCTGCCTAAACAAGAGCCCTTTCCTTTGCACTTGTGCCAACATGTAACTTGGATAAAGAATTAAACTTAGATTCTTAGTTATAATGCTTCCCCTGACTTTTTTTTTTAATAATGACTGTAAGACTTACTGTCTCTCTTCTGAATTTTAATCTTTCTAAGGAAGGTGTGTTTGAAGAAGGCACACCCTTCAGAAAATGTTTTGTGGTATCATATTTGTGCCTTTAGTGTTGAGGACCAGCTGCTTTTTCATTTTTAAATGCACTTTTCAGGGTCCTACATCACAGAGGCCTAAATTAAAACACACTTACCATAAAGGGGTGCAGCATATGCATTCATCCTGGAAATTGCACTGTGACATGAAAGATATCCAAACACTACATGTAATTTTGAAGATGAGCAAGGCTTGGCCTTTCAGATGTCCCATGTGAGGGAAGCACCCACATCCCGCAAAATTGCAGGCTTCTGAATCATGGAAGTCAGATCACAAAGCCTGTAATTCCCACTGGTTTGAAGAGTTGTGTGACTGTGAAAATTAAGCCCAGAGCTGGATTGGGGTAGCCGACTACCTGGTATATGTGAGCCTGTGCAGGAACCCCTGTGGCCCAACACCCAGTGCAACCCAGGGAGCTGCAGAGCTCAGGGATGAGATAACTCTTACTTTCTGCCTCCTGGCTTGTCCTCCACATGGTTTTCAGGCTCAGGGGTCAGAGTCTGATGGCTCCCCATAGTGTGAAAATTTTGCTTAGTGGTTTGGAGGCTGCGAAGGGCTGGTCATGCCTCATGTAAAGAAGTATTCATTTAGCTCTAAGTGTCTTTCTCTTAACTAATCCTATTGAAGAAAATTTTTCCTCTCTAGTGTAGTGGTATAGACCAGGAGTAAGACTACTGGCGCCATTATTTTGGACATACATACCATGGGGAGAGCAGCAGCTGGACTTTAACATAGCTCCCTGAAGGTATGGAGCTATGGAAACCTTGCCACAGGCTGTGCACCTCTGCAGAACCAGAGACCTCCTTTCTGGGTTCATATGGGATTGATACCAGATTTGTTCTCCACCTCCATGGCTTCTGGGAGCCAACCAGTAGTTCAGACTGCCATTGGCTTCATTAGCCTGCAGGAGGGAACCCCCAAATTCCAGTCAGAGCGAGACTTCCATTCCTGCCTCATGTAAGTCTTTACTGGTAACTGCTGAGGGGAAAGATATTGCTAATTGTTTCAAGTATCATGTATTGGCAATCCCTCTCCTAGAGTGCTGCTGTTGGAGAGTATCCTGGGCTAACCTGAGATGCACAAGGCTCTCTTGTGTCTGGACATTGCAGTAGATATTGTTATTCAGCCTCCTGTGGAGTTACTGGGCTCAACACAAATGTCCTTGCCAAGCTCACAAGGAAGAGGAGATATGGAAATATTTGCCACCAGAAGACACTGCCTCCCTGGATATTTTCTTCTGTAAAACAATCGTTTGCAGGGAGTTTTGTACCAGAAGGTGTTGTTGGTCTTCTTCCTTTTCCCCTTTTTAACTTTTGTTGAGAGTCTCTGGGATTCCTTAATGTTGTCATCAAGTCCTAGGGATTTCCCTCCCTGTCCTCTTTCAGTGGCACTACTTCTCCCAGGTTGTCTGCAATGGGAAATTACTAAGGGAAGACATTTCTGTTTAAACTGGAAGCCAGGAATACAAGCACTGCTCCTCCCAAAGGAAATGTTCTTTTTACTTCCATGTCCTCAAATAAGTCTTAAATCTTTGCTCTGCACCCAGGTATTTCCTCTTTGGACTTCCCAGTTTCCTATAAATTCTGCTTTACTCTCCTGAGTCTGTGGAACCAGATACTAAATCCATTTTACTGGGAAAAAACAACCATACAACCCTTATATGAAATATTTTGCTAAAAAAATGTCACAGGGTAGTGATTTTTGAAACAAAAGCCAAAGAAATATTTTTGCTTTTCTAAACTAGGAAAAGAAATGCAGGTGTCTGCCCCTTTGGTTGGAGTTGAATTGGAAAAGTCTTGTGTCATATTCAGTGCCAGCTTCAGGAAAAAGAGAGCCCAGCTTTGTCTTTTTATGTGCATTTGTGTGTCTTTGTTATCAATATTGTAGAGTCAGTCTTGGGAAGTTTTGCCATCATGTTAAGGAGAAGGTGGCTCTAAGCCACCAGGCACTAAGGTGGCTCCTTTGGAAAGGCTGAAATCTGGCTGCCTGCCCTTGGGTGCCCATGAACTCTGAAACCTCAGTCAAACCACAGGGGCTCTGCTCCCCACTTCTCTCTACCTCAGAGCAATCAGATATCCAAGACCTGGGTCCATTCTGGAGTCCTAATAAACATCTTCGGGATAGTGTTTTGCCCCAGTTTTCGTTCTTTTCTGGGTCTGTTTTTTCTCCCAGCAAGCCCTTCTTGATCTGCAGTGATCTGACCTTATTCCATGCTGAGAAGACAGGAGTCTCCCATGCAGCAAACTCGTGCCTGATCCACCTCACCCCTCTCCCCAACTCTTCCTCACTTCACTGCTCCTTTCTCCCTTCGGTTATGGCCCAACTAAGTGCCTTGTAACTTCAGTGCATTTATACCCCTGCTTTCCCAGTTCTTGAGGGATAAATTCCCTGTCAGTCCTATGCAGAGGGATCATTCTTGTGTGTGCAGTGACTTTAGGGGGCATCATGCAGGACCTCAATGCAGAATTCCCTAGTCAAAACCCTCACACCACATTCCCCTTCAACATGTGAAAATGAAAGTAAGCCTGGCCACAGCAAAACCACAGAGCAGCAGTGAAGCCTCATGTGTTTGTGCAGGTGGTGTAAAGCACCCAAACCTCTACTTCAGATTTTCAAGGAGTGCAATACACGGATGTGTCCATCAGCAGGACCTCCAGAAGGACAAAATGTCACTGGGATCCCCACTATGAAAAGCTGCCCTAAGGTCACTGTCACAGGATTTCCGCAAGCTTGTGCTTATCTTGTAGACAAATCTCCTGGGGAGGAAAAGTCAGACACACACACACAGGTACAGTGAGCACAGCTGTCTGTTGTGGGGCTGTAAGGAACCGCCGGAAACCCACGGAGGAAGATGCAAAAAAAGAAAATGAAAAGGAGAAAGGCGAGGAGGGAAGAAGGTGTTTTTCTCAAAGCTTGGCTGCCCTTGCAAGCAGAGTAATGTCACAGAAGAGGCACACATGCTGGGCAGGTTTAGACCATTAAATCCTTTTGGTGTTCTGTAGATGGTGAAATAGAGGGAAAGAAATTTCACTGCACACCAGTGCAGTGGTTAGCATGCTGTTTTGAGGAGAGTGCACCCATGAGCAGGCACAGCAGCTTGCTGTGCTGATAGAGCTCATTTCTGCTCTGGAGAAGGAGAAACTGAGCCAGGGGCGCAAATCAACTTGCCAAAGCCACACAGTAAGTGTGACAGAGCTAGAAAGATTACGTATGAACAGATTCCCCTTACCCTGCCTACTTCATGCACTCGTGCAAAGATGGTATCTGCATCAAGTGTTTTAGATGCTCCTGAAATTCTCAAGTTAGGCAGCCTGGATAATATTGACTCACTGCATATGTAGAAGTTAAAGATGGAGTAAAAATGAGGCATTTGAGGACTCAGTTTGCCATGAAGGAGTAGAGGCTTGTTGCTCGTACCATGTTTGCCCATGCACTGTATGTCAGGGAGGCACAAAGCAGAGAATAAGTCCTCTGAAGGAGCAGGAAAATAATCACTACCTCAGTTCAGGAGCTGAGTTGGAAAACGGAGAGAAAAAGAACCGGATTGGGTCAAACCAAAAGAAATGATCATTTTTTCCTTTTTTTTTGGTCTGTTTTGTTCTGGTTTGGGGGAAATGAGAAAAGCCCCAATGTGTTATTTTGGGTCAACCCAAATAACATTTTGAATGCAATGTTTTATTTTGAGGTTAGTTACCCCTCTTGTTTCTCACACTTTCTTTTATTTCAGGTCTCTGTTGAGTGGAAAATGCCACTTCAAAACAGCAAATCAAAGGGTTGTGTTTAAGACACAGTGAAATAAAATGCTGTGGCATTTTGAAAACAAACCATTCCTTTCAAGAAATGTAGATATGTATGTCTTTCCCCCCTAAATTTTGGAACAGTTGGAAATGTTTGCCATGTTTCATCAATTTTGGAAGCTCCAAAACTGCATAGTTTTGGTTTGTCTTTTTTCCTAGATATTTTTTAGTTGTTTTTATTTTTTTCCCTCATTCAATT
>NW_008678778.1:12476-29255 GCF_000695815.1 Acanthisitta chloris
ATGGGTGCAGCTTTACAGCACTCAGTTTTAAATTATTGTGTCACTGGAAGGTTGGTTTTCTAACAACCAGATCGCTGGCATAAGCTTTTCACCCCAGGTTTTTTGAGTTTGCTGGCAGGTTGTAGAGAGGTAGATGTGTAGGATCATGAGAGACATGTTGGGGGCTAGTTTTATTAGTATGCACTCCATCCTGTGTGGGGATCTACAGGGCTCTCTCCTTCAGTGGGTTCGCCCTGTTAAGGCTAAGGATGTGGAGATGGGCTCAGAGCTACCCCTCTGCTCAAGCTGTGGTCTTGCCTGCTCACCAGCAGGCAGGCTAGGGATGAATGGAGGAGCAAAATGCCTTGTGCTCACTTGAGATAAGAGAGGTGATACTGATAGGCGAGGGAAACATCCCAAGCAACTGACTGAGGCAGAAATGTGGTTTGCAGCTCAAGTGTTTGCCTGACATGTTGGCACTCTCTGGCAGGGGCAGACAGGAGCTGGTCCAGGGGGACTGCACTGCACTAGGATGTTCAGTGGACAGTCGAGTCCTAGAGCTTCTCTGTCCAGCCGTAACATCTACTGTGAAGGCACTAGCCCTTTAAAACCAGATGTATGGTAACTGACACCTTAGGTGACAGGCATTTCCTTCCTGACCAACAAATAATACTGTATGCTTCATCTAGCAGGGGACAGACATTCTGAATTCAAGTTATTCTCAGTTAGTGAACTCTTTTTCTGATTTTCCCAGAGCTGGGCAGCTGTGGCCTTCTGTGGTTGCTCCATCATGAGATGTTTTGTAATGAAGTGGTGGGGTCTCAGCAGGCCTTATTCTGTCTCTGGAACAATGGAGCACAGACTTTCTTTATATCCTGAAGGGCATCAAATAATAAGAACAAGAAAAGTTGTCCAGCTGTGCTTCAGCTGGACTAGTTTTCTCTTTTCAGTTTTTCAGTCAGCCATAGTAGACAGCACAGCTGCCTAACTCACTTGTCTTCTGAGGAGGATACTTAAGATGTAAATAGAAAACTGGTTTAAAGAAGTAGCATGTGCATAGCATGAAGAAGTAAGAATTACCCATGCTGGAATAACCTTTGTTTCGTTAGGATTATATTAGGGAGGAATTCGGTCTACTACTTGGCAGCTTTGTGCACAAGCTGGCAGTTGTTATTAACACCTAGAAATTTATTCCTAACCTTAGTCACCTCAGGTGATTTGCACTTGAAAAGATCACATAGCCTGGTAAATTTCGGAAGGACACCGACTGCCTTCTGGCTGGCAAGGGCTAGGGTTACTCGGGTTTCTTGGCAGTGCTGGGCTATTCACTACTTCAGTTTAACCCCTTGCAAAGTCCATGTAGAGGTGAAGAATTGCAGGCAAAAGCAGTGTCTGGTCCCCCAGCTCAGAGGAGTGCCCAGAGGTGGCTGTCATGGCATGCTGGGGCTCAAGGTGTCATGGAGAAGGAAGCCAAAGCATCTGGCCAGTTCGTCTGTTCCGTGGAAGATGTGCTCGTGAAGGTGCAGACAGAGGTTTGCTGCTCACAGCCTGTCTCCAGTTGCTTGTCACAACAAGGTGAAAATGAACCCAGTAAGTTGACTAAAGAGCAGATTTTGAAGGGAGCAGGACCTGCATGGCCTCGTGGTGGGAGTGACTTGATCAGCACAGCTGCAGCTAGAGGAGGATGTGCAGCTTCACCCATATCCTCCTCCTGGGAAAGTGCCTGGGAGGCAAAGCCCACCTCAACAGGGACCTGGGAAAATGGTGGTTATGAAATGATTTGCCTGTACCTATTGAAGCAAATCAAGCTAGCTGCATGGAGAACCACTCATACGCTAAGCCCATCATACTTGCTATTTTTTGTTGTTTCTGTTATAGAAACCACTACAGAGAGCAGCACATTTCCAGGAGCCTGGCTCTAGCAAGCAAACTTCCCTGTGGCTTCCTGCTGGCTTGGGGAGGATTCACGGCTGAGGATGGTTTACCTCTTCTGTGCCAACTCGACTGGAGCCATGTCTCAAGATGGTTCTTTGATATCCTGCACAAAGGATTGTTCCTTGTGGCATTTTTGTCATGAAATAATATGTTTCTGCAAAGTTTAATCTGATTAAAATACAAAGAATTAGGATGGAGGACTTGCTACGTGCAAAGTAGTATTTATGTATCTGTTTCTTTTGTTAACAGATAGGCCTTCCAGTCCCACAAAAACCTAAGCGTGCACTTAGTGTTCCCAGTGGCTAATCCCATGAAAGCCTACTCCCAGCATATAGTCAAGCACAGATGTACATCTGTATAAGGCACGGACTGCATGGCCCTAATACTGATTTGCTGACTTAAGGCTGTCCTGTTGTGAATGTTTGCATGTCTGGAGTGTATCCTCAAACTCGTGGATGCCTAAACCCTCACTGTCTGCATCTACAAGGCATTAAGTAGGACTTGGAAAGTGGAGGGCTGGAATGGAGAGGCAAGAAGTTACATTTAATGATGTGAAATAATGGTAGAAGCTAGGCATAGGATCGTTAAACAATGGCTTTGGTTGTCCATTATTTATTTCACGTTGTCCATTATTTACTTCAGTCTTCCTTCTGCCTCTGTGAAATGCTGACTCTTGCGCTGTCCATCTAGAAATGGCACAATTGCCATCACTTTTTCGAATTGGACACTTTTGTTTAATATTTTGAAAGTGGCCTGGAACATCCACAAGTATCAGTGTTAGGCAGAGGGAGAGAAAGCTCAGAGATAATGCAGCATGTGCACATAAGGTATGCACCTTATCACCCAGTAAAATTGGTGAATCACTATCAGTGCCAGAACAGCATTCTCAATTACTGCAACAACTCATGGCCTTTGATACAAGACCACCAGAATTTTGGTCTGCAATCTGATTAAAAGCCAACTGTACCAAAGCAGCAAAGAGATTAAAAGCAAAACAAACAAGTAAAGGAAATGGAGGGGGGGAAAAAACCCTCCAACAAAAGTAAAATTACAGACTAGAATTTGAATTATATTACATATTTTATACTGTAAACTCTCAACATTTATTCCAGTACTGTTTTGAAGGCAGATCTGTTGCCCATGTGAGACTGGAGAGACACACCGGTGTGTAGGTACTGCTGTGCAATCATGGTATCTCCAGAGCACCAAGATTGTGAGTCCTTCCTTCTTATAAGGACCCCATAAGCTTGGATACTTGAGGAGATGTGCTGGGTTTGGTTTTCAGTGTAACCTGAAGCAAAAGTCAGCTTGAGGCTGCCAGACTGTGCCTGGTTTCAGATCAAACCCCTGCGAAAGTAGTGAATTGAGTAGGGTTTCCACTCAAAACCATAAATCGGTCTTGATTTGCTTGAAAACTTTGCCCAGATTTTTTTCCTTTTTCACTCCCCCCCCCAAACTTGGCCCGTGTTCTAGCTTTGTAACAAAACCTAAAACAAACATCTCTGGGTTTCAGGTTTAGCTGTGAAAGTTTAACGCAGAAACCGTTTTCCGCTGGGGGGAGGGGGGATGCTGGCCTGAGCACTGGGGCTGAGCTTTATTTTTAAATCTTGTGAGAATGATGGTGACGATTTGTAATTTCTACCTTGAAAGCAGCTGGAGAAGAGGCTTTGGCTCAACATCTGATCTGAAAGACAGAAGAGAGAAGGGTGACCATCACATCCCTGCTTGTATCTCCAGCCTGGTTTTCCCATCACTCTTAAGCAACGGGGAGTGCATTAATGCAGAGAAGCTCTGCTGTCTCGCTGCGACGTCTTTTAACTCAGACCCGCACAGCTCTGAATCAAGGTCAGCATTTGATAGCATGGAGGCCAAAGATAGCAGGAGGACAGATTTTTGCCTGGCACATGGTAAGATCAGCAACTGGGAACCATGCCACCACAAGAGAAGGAGCTGTAAGAAATTGCAGCTTCCAGCTCATGCTGAATTCCCATCTCACTGGGAGTGAGGCTTGTGTAAGAAAGCAAGATACCATCCATTAATTGCAGGCAGCATTTTGTCTTTCTGTGATACAGAAGCTTCCAATTCCTCTTGTGTTTCTCCCAGGAAGCTGAGCCTCACATTTGTAAAGAATGTTCAAGCTGGCATGCTCCCCTGCTCTGGTCTGCGTGTCAAGGAATCCAGGACTCCAGTGTTTTCCCATTAGTCTAGTGCTCCATGTTCCACCGTATGGGGTCTTAAAGAGAAATTTTTAATTAGATTTTTTATATTAGACTAGATTACTAATCTGAACAAGGTCAAATACTACAGGAGTTACCATTTTCTGTGCCAAAATGTTGCTGCTGTCTCTGATAAGTTGTGTGGTCCTCACAGCTCCTGACCCAGGGGCGTGAATGCCAACACCGGAGTCCTCTCGGTGTGCCTGGCTATAATCACAGGAAGAAGCTCATTCATTACACAGGTCCTGAAGATATGGAAGTCTTGCTAATCGGTATGGATGGGAGGGGTAAATTAATAATTTCCTTTTACACTTGATAGAGCAATTCATGTTGTCATGAGAAAATTTGAAAGTGGGGGGAAGTTTCAGTAAACTATGAGTAAAACCTGAGATTTGAATCAGAAGTTGTGGTCCAGCTTTGCTGCTGCTTTTCTATTTAATCTTACTTCCCCTGTCTCCTCACAGCAGAGCTGTTTTCAGGGCTAGGACACACTTCCTAGAGCTGTCCATTTGAGATAACTGGGATGGTAGGTAACTTTTCATCCAGGGAATGGACTGGGAATCTAGGGAAGAGCATTTGCTGTTAATACAAGGGACCAGATGAGATCCTGGAGAAAAATACCTAAGACAGTACAACTAGTGTTATCTCTAGCCAATAGCAGCAAAGGCAGATTAGGGACCGTTTATGCCTTCCATGTAAAGTAGGAAAGGAATGACCTGAGCAGCTCGACCAAATCCTATCTGTCTCTGCCTGGCCCATTGAACGCTGCTGAATTCTCCTTACTTGCTGCTACAAAATAACACTCCTTTGGCTGCTGCCCTGGACTCACTTCATGGAATGGGGGAAGTAGTGCCCACCTCCAGCACTCTGTGTCCTTCTCCCAGCAGAGCATAACTCTTGCAGGGATATTTTAGCCTCCCAGAGGCAGCTGCTGAAATATTGTTGAGTATAGAATTGGAAAATAAGGAGAACTGCAGCTGGATTTTTTTTTGTTGTGTTTGTTATGGTTTGGTTGTTTTTGCTACATCAGGCTTTAAACTGTTAGTTCTAACAATAAGATTTCAAATCATAGTCCAATAATACCATGTGTTTTAGGAATATTGAGGTATGGTGGTTTTAGATGATTGTCTAGGTTCTATCAATTTTGATAGGGTAGGTACCTAAAGGAATTTCTTGCTACTTCATAACACTGAGATCTGAAAAAAGGGATCATTAACAAAATATTACATGTCAAATCCACTTAAATATGCTACATAATTATTTAAATATCCTAATAATACAGTAGCTGTCACAGAAAATTAATAGTACCTTTGCACGGCTGTTGTATTAGAAGAATTTACTGCTTATTTTGCCAAACTGCTTACCAGTCTGCTGCAATCTCATTGTGCTCAGTACAGACCGCTGTAAACTCCTTACAGTGCCTGTTTGGTAGAGTGGGGCTGGATGTTATTCAAATTAGGACGGGGGAAACAAAAGAGCAATTAGCGTTTCCTTCTGTCACAGAATCACCTTTCAGTTGCACCAGTGGGAGATAAAGCTCGTTAGTTAATTGGAAGGGCTGAAACTCTAAGGCATCAGATGCCATTGCATTTAGAAGCTGCAAAAGAAGACAGAACTACAGGAGCTTTTAGTCTGCCAGGCTTGCATGAGTGTGGCTGCACTTTCCATTTACAAAACACAGCTATCTTTGTTTTTATTAAGTTAGTACAGGTGTGAAATGGTCTCTTTTAGACCTTTTCTTCTCAAAGTAGCAGTGCTGCTTTATGTGTGTTGTGGCAGTGAAAATATTATATCCTACCAACCCAGCTGTGCACCATGATAGTTTATGGAGCTGACAAAAGGGTTTTAAGTTAATCCAACTGGTTTGGGAGTGCTCTGATATGGAGCTGACCTCTAGCTTCATGTTGATGACAGGCAGCAGAGAGTAGCATCATCAAAGGAACTTGGTACTTAGGTGTCTTTAAGCTGATGTAAGTGCTCCTTCTCACTCAGGTTGTACTGGTATGATGATTTGGATATTTATAGTTAAAGTTGTCATTGGGCAAAACATGACCCTGGGCTTGCAGAGACCTTGCCAAGTCAGGTAGTACCAGCTGGACCAAGCTTGAAGCGAAATAATGAAATGTTGGCTACATGCAAATGCCTGTGGGTTGGGTGTTGGTAGCCCCACTGCTTGCCAGGACCTATTGCTGAAAGGCAGTAGCTGTGGCTGCTCCTTTGTCAATCAGTGGCCCAAATCTGTATTGATTGTGCCAAACGTTTTGGTTTCTGCTCTTGCCCTGGTTCCTCAGGTCTTGAGTGCAGCTTCTGTTCTTCAGCTCCTGCACTTTTCTGCTTCTCCCCTAGTGCTAGTCTTCAGTCTGTTTGGGATCCTTCAGTTGAAAGCACTGAACCAGGGGCTTGAAAAAAATGAAACTTAAAGTGAAAAAGTAAACCCACCTGAATCCACACACACAAAAAAAGGAGCTTTTTTTGATCACATTGGTCATCAGAGGGTGGAGTCCAACACATGGGGTGGGACAGAACACAATAAAAATGAGATGTGTAGTGAGAATGGACATGGGCTAAGTTAAAAAAAAGAGAGGAAGGTGGAAGAAGAGAACAATGAGCTGTTATTTAAGCCCATCCATTGGGTGGAACTTCACTTTCTTCCTGTAGCCCAAGTCTCAAGGTAAGAGACTGTGTCCTCTCTGCCTTGTACCTTTGGCAGAAATCTTTGCCTTTTTTCTTTTTTTTTCTTTTTTTTTTTTTTTTTGCAAACGGGTTTGACAGCATCAGTGACAGTCACAGCACTATTGGGATTCATGTGATAATTCAGGACTCCCTGCTCTGGACATCAGGATGAAGCTGCTGGTCTCAGCATACTGAGCACTGCTACTGGACACATTCATGTACAAAGACCTGAGAAGAAGCAGGGAGTTAAGCTCTGAGGCAGGGAGGAAATGAGCTGAAATGAATGTAAGAAGCACTGTTTTCAGGCTGCAAGACATGTAATGACTAACCTGAACAAAAGCACTCTATCCCAGCAAGGTGTTAATTATATGCCTTGTCTTTCTGGATATGTGTGAACAGGGTCTCTCTGCCCACTGGGAACAATAGATGTAATTATTATTTAGTTGGAAAGAGAGGAAGCCCAGCTGCCTTTAATGCACAGGATCAAATGAAGGCCAATAAAGTATACGCACATGTGGCCTGCACTCTGTGGCTTAGTGTAACCTACAGAGTTTGCCAGTGTAATTCTAGGGTGTGGAAAGAAATCAACTCCCCCACTGTTGGCAAGGTGCTGGTGTAGACAGAGCTGTGCTGACAGATGAGTGTTTCTGACAGTTTAGCATGTCTGGGTATGTCGATGGTGTTGCCGTCGGCTGAAATTCCCTTTGGTGGCGCAGGCCGTGTCTCTGCTGGGGGATTCAATCCTCACCCCTCCATGGCAGTAGTAGAGGCAAAGACAATTACATGTATTTTGTTGTTGTTATTGTTACTGCAGGATACCTCCTAGCCCAGGACAATATTTTTGATGCATTAGTTTGCTGATGTTCTGACGTATTACAGGGTACAGCACATTTTTGTAACAGTAGAGCTCTGTGTTTCAGGCTCTGGCTAAGGAGAGCCACAGCAGAATGAAGTCTCTGAGGCTGAAGCAGGAAAGTATTTATGCCAGAAAGTGATGCAGAACTGCTCAGGTCTGCTGGAGGGGTGCAGGGGGCTGCATCATGAGGATCTTGTAGAGGTAGAGGGCAACCCACTCAGGTTCATGTATATGACATCCATTCTCGCATCATTCCAGAGCTAAATTAGTCTCAAAAGTCACCATAAGACTGTCCAGGTAGGGCCTGATACTCCTCTGTCTTAAGCAGTATCTGTTCAATTCTCCCAGTACAGAACATCCCCTCTGCAGAACAATCCAGTGCACTAAGCTGCCCAGCTTGCTCATTTGCTCCTTCACTTTGGGAACCAAAGGATTTTCCTGCTCCTGGCTGAGCACACAAAGTGTGGACCATTATGTCAACATCCATGCTGGCTCTGATTTCAAGAGCTGACTGTCATCAAGCATCAGTGTCACCAGGGAGCTTTTTGCTAGGTATGGTCCAGACAACTGCTTGGACCAATCTTCCTAATGACTTATGTGCAGCTGTAGAAGAACATGGAAACCTTTCCTGCCAGAATGCTAGGGGAATTTCTAGGTTTAACCCTCCATGGCGTATCCTAGGCTTTGAATGTGAATAAAAAGATGTCTTCTGATAAATGAGATCAATTTTATTGGGAGGAAAAATGTAAGAAAGTTAACCTTAAATTTGTTCACAAGTGCAGTAAGTATTGGTTGGAAAACACCATAGAGACCACCTTATGGATACCTCAAACAACCACAGCTAACCAAAATCTGAGAATGCAAACAGAGCACAGATCTTTCTATTACCTCCTCAAAGGATAAGGACTGGGCAAAAAGGTGCTTTAACTAAAGATTCTTTCCCTCTGCTAAATGCATGCTTTTCCTGAAGAGGTGCCATGCATAAAAAAGAAATCATGCTAAAGGCATAATTTTGTTTTCCAAGTCAATGTTTCATTTGCCTCCTCTTAGAATATACTTTTCTTTGCTTATGATCTTGGCATGGCTGTACATATTTTCTATTCTCTTCAGGGGTGGTTTGCTTTGTTGTCATAGCAATGCCTTCTAACTCCTGCACTCACCAGTTTCTTTTCAGGTTCCTGCAGGCTGCAACCAGTCCCTCATTGTGATGATCACATCTCCTAACAGCTTTAACGCCTCTTTTTTTATCTCCTAGCTATAGGCACATTCACTAGCACGATTCCAAAGAATTCTGGCCCAAACAGGTTTTCAGCTCGAAGTTGAAAGAAAAAAAAAAGAAGAAAAAAGGCAATAAAATTGTTTGTATCTGTTTGAGGTTTTCATTGTTCTGCTGTTGATCTAATATTTCAACATTTTTATTCATTCATCATAGTTTTTTCTTGGATGTGAGCTATAATTGCCTTGGTGGTGTGGTTATCAAAGATGAGGTGCACCAGGCTCACCACCTAGAGAGGTCCCAGTTGTCTGACTAACATTGTCCCAGTTTTCAAAATGGACAAGAAGGATGACACTGGAAACTACAGGCCTGTCAGTCTGACCTACCAGTGCCTGGTAAGGATATGGAGATTATTATGGGAGGTCCAATGACAGGACTCAAGGGAATGGCATGAGGCTAATATCTAGCCTAAACCTCTAGTGGGGGTTTAGGCTAGATGTTAGAAAAAGGTTCTTCCCCCAGAGGGTCATCAGGCATTTGAACAGGCTCCGTAGGGACATGGTCACTGGACCAAGCCTACCAGAGTTCAAGAAGTGTTTGGACACATGGTATGATTCCTGGGTCTGTCCTGTGCAGGGCCAAGAGTTGTACTTTGACAATCCTAGTGGGTCCTTTCCAATGCAGAATATTCCACAATTTTGTGATCAATTTGTCTTGAGGACTGTTTTTTCCTAGGTTGTGATCACAATGGCAACACAAGGCTGGGACCAGGCCAGCTCAAACAGAATTGTCCCTTTTCCTGTGCAGTCTCACTCAACAGCTTTCCTTCCATGAAGCTCCACTTTTAAAGACTTATTGCCTCGCGCTGTGTCCAGCTACACCTTGAGCAACTGATGGGACAGACCCCTTCAGCCATTCACTGCTATGCCAGGCAAGAAAGAGTTAAAGATACAGGAGTGAGGGAGGGTAAATGAATTTCTTAAACTCCATCCCCTCATCCAGAATACTCTCTTGCTATAAACCAGATCATCTCAGCCTTGGGATTTTGCTGGACATGGGTAAAATGGGATGGGGTAAGAACTCCACTTTGCACTCAGCCTTTGTGCCCGGGTTTTCTGTGGGCTTTTCTGTCTTTGAGCAAATCAGTACCTCCATCCTGCACATCAGCAGACCCAGGGCAAAAGAAAAAGCTTTCTGCCTCAGACGGGAGGACAAAATCTTTCCTAGCGCATCTAGGCTTAGGTGCCCCTGTGGAAGGGATGATGGCAGATACTACATAAGGAAAGCACAGACTTTCCTCATCATTTCTGCTGTTGTTCATGGGAGACTACAGAAGGGAGAACTGTGGGTTTGAAGGTACTGCTCAGCAGCTGCCCTGAACTAAGGCAGAGATGCTACTTTGAGAAATGTACCTAGATTTAAGTTGAAGTCTGACCTTCTTGTGTTACACCTCCAGTGTGTTCTGCAGCTGTTGGTTTTATATATATATATATGTGGGAAATGCTTTCACAGGATGAGGTGATTCCACCATCTTCCACTGCACAGCTCTCTCATTTTCTTGATGCAAGCTGGGTATCTGCAAGGATACATAAGGCTTCCTAAGTGGCAAGCCAAAGGAGCCATAGCCTATATGTTCACCCCAAAATATTTCCTTGAGACAGATTATTACAGGCTCGATTTCTACCCTTACCACACAAAATACAAATCACAGAACAGAGATGGCTCCTGCTCCAAAGAGCTTTGTTCATTGCACAGTAGCTCTATGAGGTTGCTGGCTAATATTTTGTTGCTGTTGGAATTAGTTTCTATATGAATCAATACCAATTCTTATGGTAGTAGGCGCATACACTATACAATTGAAAGCAATTTTAAAGGGACTTGTGCTTTAATGAAACTCCTCTTGAGTTTCAGTTCCAAAGAGACTATCAGGATCATTAATTATTTGCTGTCTTTGTAAACATTACATTCGGTTTGGATTGTTGTTGTTGTTGTTTTTTAAATCAAAGATGTTTGATTTTTTCCCCCCAAAGCAGGAATATTTATCTTTGAATCCTCCAACAGCTTTGGAATGCAGCCTCCACACAGACTTTAATAGCAAAACCCACTTCTTCTGACTCAGGGACCATTTGATGAAATGTCTAGAGAAGCAAAAAGCAGCAACAAAAAAAGCTTTACACAGATGCTTCCCTGTGACTAACAGAATGTCCACCCAAAGCAGAGAGAGTATAAGTACGTTTGTCATATGTGGGTGTATTTTTCCCATACATTCATTTTTAAAGCTATGCAGTAGAGCACTATAAAATTATAGTTTTACAAATAAGCATTATTTGACCGTCACTGGGCTGAGCTGATGACTCACTCTGTGACCTCCATGCAAGTCATTTCATTTTCTTTTTCCTCAGTAAAACTATCTGGGAAACAGGCTGAAAAAAAAAAAAAGGACAAACCCAGAAGACATTCCTGACAATATGTTCCCTACCTAAGCTTTATGTGTTGACTGGAAACACAACATTTGAAATAAGAGCTTTACAGCTGTTGGCTTGATGTCTGTGCCCAGCCCTGTAGGAATTGTGGGTGGCCAGTGTCTCTGAAAAGCATGCTCTAAATATGGGTTATGGTGTCTGACCTATTCTAAGACATTAACAGTAGAAGACTTGCAGGCAGCTGCCAATACCGTCATTGTGTCCCACCAATATCATTATAGTGTCCCATTGTCATTGTGGTGTGAGCTGGCTCTTTTAGCAATATGAATTTCTCCAGAAGCACTTGGAAACATAAGCCTGACAATACAGAGCTTAAAACTTTCTGTGTCTCTCTCAACATCTCAGTCCAGGTTTACTTTCTGATATTAGGTTTCTCTTTGACCTGAAAGCTACATGTTTGCACATGAACACGTTTCATAAACACCTTTTTTTTTTTTAAAAAATGTCTCATTATGTTTAGAAAACAGCATAGCTGTATAGTGTTTCCAGGGCCCAAACTATTAATTCATCCAACCCATGCAGTATTACCAGCACTTTGAACACTTTCTTGCTGTTCAAAAGTTGTAGGGCAAGTCTCAAAGAATTACCAGATCGACCTGGTTTTAAAGACCCACTGTTTGCTGGCCAGACCTGGGTGCCTTCTCTGGATTCTCTTTAAAGCACATCTATGTTAGGTTTTTGAAGCCTTCTTTGCAGAGGATAGCAAGAAAGAGCAAATAACTTTCTTTAATGAAACCAGGGACCATATGCAATCTCGGGCTCTAGGAGCTGAGGCTTAAAGGGTGAGGCTTGAAAAGGCCTGTTGGTTTTGCCACTGTTTTTGTTTTACCTATGTTTCTAGTTTACTTTCCTGTTGCTATACATTGCTTTTTTTGTTTTGCTTTCACTATGCTTTTTCCTCAGTTTCCACCTAAGGGGCCTTGATCTGTTTTGTGGAGGATACAGCAGTTATCTTAAAAAGAAATGTCATTAACTTTATTTCGACTCCTTTCTGGTTGCCAGTTATGCGAACCTCTCCTTCTAACCTGCCATCTTGTGTAATTGCTACCTAGGAACAGCAATGTTAAGCTTTCCATACATACAGAGAGACTTACTAGGTGTCACCTCTGAAGCATCTATACCATACCTTGAAGGCACAAGCTTGCTTCAGAGCTGACTCATGACTGACAAACCAAATTGACTGGATTCAAGTGCCACAGCCAAAGAAATAATTGCCCTTCTTAGTTTGGATTGCTTGCCCATCAACTGCCTCCATTTCTGCAGCAGGGTTGGAGGGTTGGTCTTGCTTCTCTCTGTCCTTAGGTCCAGTTCAAGCTCTGTCATTTAGATTATGTGTCTGATGAGGATAGGAAAATGATACCAGATGAGCAAAGCCGGTATTTACCTATGTAGCTGTCCTGCTAGCAGAATTATCTTGCTGGCCCCTGGTGCTGTAGCTGTCCTTGTCCTTGCCCATTGTTGTTGGCTGCCTGGGACAAGACAAGGATCTGGGATGTCAGATGGGTAAGACCTGCAAAAGGATCTGTGTGATGGACAAGCCTGCTGAGCAATGGAGCTTATGAAGTGATAGTGAAATCAGCCCCGGGAGGGTGACTCCTCTCTCGTTGGAGGATGTGAGTTGCTGAAGCTGAGTCACAGTCCCAGCCTTGAAAGGATGTGAGGCTGGAATGAAATACAGCAACAATTAACAAAAGCAAAATCTACTGAATAAGAGCTTCCTCCATTTCATTTTCCTTATGGATGCTATTGATTCATCACTCTAGCAGTCCTGGCTCTCACCCAGGATGCAAAGGGCATAATATAGGTTGTCTGGAGGCAGTAGCTATGAAAGGTAATGAATATTCCTGCTCGGTATTTTGTACAGGAAACCTTCTTGTATGTATTCTACCCGAATTGCCTATGTACAACAGCAAAATGTATCACGGCAAAAGAATCGTGCTGGTTTGGATTACTGTGCTATTTGAAGGTGGCTATTACCAAGTGGGTAGCATCAGTCACGGTGAGTAGTTGTTCTGGGTGCAGATGATGCAGTGAAAGCTGCTCCCTATCCATCTTTATCCCATGTCTCCATGCACATAACCCTTTAAATACAGCTTCACCCAGTGACTTGCACAGCCCCACACCACCTCTGGTTCCCCTATCATGTGAATACTACCTGTTTTCCTGTACCACAGTGCCAGCTGGCCAAGCAGCAGACACTGGCAGTGGGAAAGCTCCAGTAACCAATGTATAGACTGGCTGGTGTGCACATGCTGCTGGGTCACCCCATCAGCCAAACAGGTGACTGGAACTACGTGGCGTTTCCTAAAATGAGGGCATTCATTTGGGTATATCTCTTCTCAGCTCAGTGTTGATTTTCATTAAGCTTGGTGAGGTTGCAAAGATATTATTTTCCTACCTTTCTGCCAAATTTAGCTGGAATTGGCCAACAGGTTTGAAAGCATTTGAATAGAAGAGGAGGGTGAGAAAGGAGAGGAAAACAGACAGAAGGATCACATAAGCCTCATTTCATTAGGAAGCCAGGCTGAAAAAAAAGAGTCTAGCTATTAAATTTTTTTGATTTGTCTTGAATACTTGAATACAAAGAGAGCTGGTTTTTATCCAGACCAGTTAATAAGCAGGCATCATCACTGGTTAAGTCTGAGAGACTGTTTTTCTGTTACCTGCATGAGTGAAAGGAAGAAGGAAAAAATCTTGATGTTTATATATTTGGAAGGGGAAAGTGGAGGAGTAGAAGAGATTATGAGCAAACAGAGGGGGCAATGGTGATCATATACAGTTAAAATAATTTTCACCATGGTAACAAAAAATAACCTCACCTAGAATGCACTTGAGTCTACAGGATCAATGTAAGCAAAGATAGTGATGAAGTGTGTCTTGTTTAGGACATAATTCATGGCAGCTCCAATGAAATTCTTAATGAAGTATGATATTTTCCCCTTAAAAATCACTTTTCAAAAATGGAAGCTGTTAAACTCTTTTAATCTTCACTTCCAATAGTTGCCAGCAAAATCTGATCCAGGAAGTCAATTAGAAAGAATTCTCCTGTGTGCCAGGTTTAATTATCTCCTTGTTGTGCATTGAATCACTGTTTAACTCTTCTCTCTAACTTCCTGCACAGAGTTTAGGATTGTTAAATCTTCTTTTCCAGAGGTATCAAACAAGCATTGGATCTTACAGAGCTAGAACCATTGCTTCTGTCTTGTAAAGGAAGGGAGATACTTGGATTTAAATGCAGTCTCAGGGAAAACTTTCTCCCCAGCAGTTACAGTTTGCTTCTGAATACAATTATGTGTAAGCAGAAACTTTGCTTGGTTTTTGTGTGGAAGAAGCTGCGTATGAAAAAGAGTGAATCTAAACCCTAAAGTCTGTGTCTTACTACTCTAAGCCAGCTGTCTGGAAGGAAATGGTCAAAATCTTGTCAATCGTTAAGAAAGAATTTGTTTACCAGATGTTCATAATAATCCTTTGAGTATATGAAAAAAAAGGGAAATCTGACTCCTTACTGAGGACCAGGGCTTGCCACTCCTGTTTCATTGACATCAGCAGGACTCCTCATGTCACAGAGGGCAAATATTTCCTGAGAGCAGATTCTTGTTCTGAACCCTCCTATGTCATTTAGATACACGCCATCATTACAGGATTGCTCAGAGGCTGCTGTGGGTGGCCTCATTCTTCCCATCTCTCCCACACTTACGGTCACATGTGTGTAAGCTCTGAGTCTCAGAACTCAAGTATCAATGCATCAGTGTGGTCTGGGCTGGATCTAGATGTTATGTGTCGTAGGGACAGGAGACCTCCTCCAGATCACCTAAACATCTTGAGTGAAATGTTAGTGGTACATTTGAAAAGGGTCATTCAGCTTGGGAAGCCACCTGAGAGTGAGAGCCTAGCAGGACGCTGGTTCTTTTCTCCACCTTGTTGGACCTATAGAAAGATAATATCAGTGTTACTTTAATGGAGTTGTCTATCTAGCATCCACTGTGGGCTTCAAGGAAAATCCACTGGCTGAGCTCAGCCCATCTATTCAGACTGCTTGAGCCAGGTTGTCTCGTTGTGCCTGAAGTGGATTAGGCAGCACTTAGACAAGGTGATCTGACCTACAGAGTCAGGAAGGTGATAACCCTCTAGCAGATGGGAGCTGACAGGTATGTGGGAGATGCATACACCTCCCAGCAGAGCAGCTGTTGCCATCCCAGCCAGGTCTTTTAGTTCTAAGGCGTAACTGTGTTGTGGGTCAATTGAAAAGGACAGGAGGCTGCTGAGCCTTGCAAGAAACCCATTTTAGGATCAAATGTTAGCATTTAGTCAGTTTTAGAGGGCTGCTCGGCCCTTATGGGGGATTCAGCCAAGGCAGAGCTTTACCCAGAGTCACCATAAGATGCTGCTGCACTCTCCTAGCAACAGGAAATAGCAGGCATCCTACTGGATTTGGGAATTTTTCACTGCTCAGGAGACAGTGGAAAATAAGTTGGGTTAAAGGACATTAATGTCACAGGAAGAGAGCAGAATGAACTGACGATGGAAAGGAAGCATGATGCTCCCTAGAGCTCATTTTTGTGGCCAGTCCTGTTCAATATCCTTATCAACAACTGAAAGGAGATTGTAGCAAGGTGGGGGTTGGTTTCTTCTCCCAGGCCTGTATCAGGAACAGTGTGGTCAGCAGGACCAGGGAGGTGATTCTGCCCCTGTGCTCAGTGCTGGTGAGGCCACACCTTGAGTACTGTGTGCAGTTCTGGGCCGCTCAGTTCAGGAAGGATGTTGAGGTGCTGGAGCAGGTCCAGAGAAGAGCAACGAGGCTGGTGAAGGGACTGGAGCACAAGTGCTATGAGGAGAGGCTGAGGGAGCTGGGGGTGTTTAGCCTGGAGAAGATGAAGCTCAGGGGAGACCTTATCACCCTCTACAACTCCCTGAAAGGAGGTTGTAGTCAGGTGGGGGTTGGTCTCTTCTCCCAGGCAACCAGCAGCAGGACAAGAGGGCACAGACTCAAGCTCTGCCAGGCGAGGTTTAGGTTGGGTATTAGGAAGAGATTTTTTATGGAAAGAGTAATCAGGCATTGGAATGGGCTGCCCGGGGAGGTGGTCGATTCACCATCCCTCAATGAGACTGGATGTGGCACTTAGTGCCATGGTCTAGTAACCACGGTAGGGTTGGACTCGATGATCTGGGATGTCTTTTCCAAAAAAGGATGTCTTTTCCAACCCGATTGATTGATCCTATTATTCTATGTCTCTATGACAGGACAAGAGGAAACGGCCTCAGTTTAAATCAGGGAAGGATAAGTTTGGATGTTAGGAAACGTTTCTTCACCAAAATTGTTGTCAAGCACCGGGACAGGCTGCCCAGGCAAAAGACGTGCAGGTGTGACACCTGGGGACATAGTTTAGCGGTGGGCTTGGCAGCGTTGGGTTAATGGTCGGA
>NW_008678779.1:0-279 GCF_000695815.1 Acanthisitta chloris
CTGGGGCAGTGCCCTGGTCCCCAGGGCTGTGCTGCTGGGCGAGGGTGAGCAGTGCCAGGAGCGCCAGGAGGAGAGTGAACTGGCCCAGCATCGTTCTGCAATGGATGTTGTGCTTCTGGGCGACAGGCTGGGATTTAAACCCTGCTAGGGCGGGGGCTGGCCAAGCCAAGCTGCTCCTTCTCATGGCAGCATAGTTTCAGGATGATGGGAGTGCTGGGCATGAACAATTCATCGCAGGGGAGACTCCCAGGTCAGTGCTGGGCTTGTAGCCTGCGGCTG
>NW_008678779.1:888-3205 GCF_000695815.1 Acanthisitta chloris
GGGTGGGACACAGGGGCAGTGTCCTGTTCCCGCTCTTCGGTGTCCACCCGGTCCCTGTGGGGACACATGGAATGGGGAGAGCTGTTGAGCTGTGGCACTGTGCCAGGGTACACCAACCTGCGCCTGCACCACTGGGACAGGGGGAACCAGCACCAGGCACTCGGCACTGGGCAGTGCTGGGTAGGGTGCGGGGCTTACTAGTCCTGGTGGGGGCGCTCTGGGGGTGCCAGCCCCTTTCAGGCAGGTGGGATGATTGCTCTTGTCCCATGGGGTGGGAGCAGGAGTGGGGCAGGTGCAGAAGGGGCAGGGCCCCCAGAGCCCTGTGGGGAGCAGGAGGTGCCAGGAAGGCATGGGGCAGAGAGATGTGGGCTGCCCACAGCTTCTTCAGGCTTTGGCCATGGGCAGCGTGCCACTGCCAGGCTGGGAGTGTGCATGGCAAGGAGGGGTTTGGGTGATACTCGTGTAAGGGCACACTCTACAGCCTGTTTGCCCCCCAGCCATTGCAGAGCATGGAGCAGAGAGCCTCTGCTCTGATAGGACATGGACATGGCTGCACCTTGATGGCCCTGCTCTTAATATGACTGTGCAGAGGTGGAGGAGCCAGTGTGCCTGGACAGCCAGGGGCATGGGACAGCCCCAGGCAGGGTACAGGCTGGGGGCTCTTGGAGAAATGATGCAGCCAGTCAATGCTGACTCTTGTGTGGAGCCCTTCCAAGCATCCCTGGTGTGGGATGTAGAGGTAGCCATGGCATAGGATGGAGAGGTGGCCACGGCGCAGGATGGAGAGACAGCCATGGTGTGGCAGGGAGAAGCTGCTTTATTGGTGAGAGAGCAGGGGGCTGTGGTGTGCCCTGGGCAGGGGACCCCAGGGAGGAAGCGGAGGCTTGAAGGCTCCAAGCTGGGGGGAAAGGTGCAGGACCAGGGTGTGCGGGATGGGCGTCAGGCAGCAGCTTCCCTGTGGCTGGGCTGGCAGGAGGTGGCTGCACCTGCAAAGGAGCAGAGACCATGAGTGGGATGGGCACATGGGTGCCATGCAGCAGTGCTGTGGGATTCCTGGGGCTGGCATGCACCCAACTGACCTCAGTGGAGGGGCGTCACGCAGGAGACCTTGCCACAGCCGTTCCTGCAACACTTCTGGTTCCCGGAGCAGTTGGAGTCAGTCTTGCACTGGTTGGTGCAGACACCCAGCATGGGGATGCCTGGGTTGACAGGTGGACAGGTGCCAGGCTTCTCTGAAAGGCAAAGGGACATGGCTGAGACCTGTTGGCTCTGGCACAGGGGCAGAGGCCGCCCTGCAGCTCCTGGAGCCACAGGCATGACTGGAGCCCAGGCTGCCACGGAGGAGGGACCACCATGGTAGCCAGAATTTCCCCCATCCCACAGCTCTGCCTGTTGTTGCTCCTGCCAGCTGGACATGATGGGGACACATCAAGGAAGCCACATGGCATGGTGGGTGTCCCCCACAGCTGCCACAGATGGCCATGGACGTTTGTTCATGGCATGAGGGCTCAGCCCAGGCCTTGGCTTGGCCCGTCCCCCCCAGCTGCCACAGATGGCCATGGACGTTTGTTCATGGCATGAGGGCTCAGCCCAGGCCTTGGCAGGGGGTCATGTGCCCCCCAGACAGTCTGTGTGTAGGGCCCCTGCCCTGCTATTCCACTGCCTGCCACCAGCACTGGGCTCTGGCTCTGCACCATGCTGCCTTCCACCAAGACACAGCCAGGTCAGTGCTGTCCCACACAGCTGCCACAGATGGCCATGGACGTTTGTTCATGGCATGAGGGCTCAGCCCAGGCCTTGGCAGGGGGTCATGTGCCCCCCAGACAGTCTGTGTGTAGGGCCCCTGCCCTGCTATTCCACTGCCTGCCACCAGCACTGGGCTCTGGCTCTGCACCATGCTGCCTTCCACCAAGACACAGCCAGGTCAGTGCTGTCCCACAGGTGGCCATGGGGGTACCGGAGCCTCTGGGTCACATCCATGTGTCTGCAGCTGGGGATGCCAACTCCTGTGTCTGTCTCCTGGGTCACTTTCCAGCAGGACTGGCGTGGTAAGCATGCTCAGCTGTGTGGCTGCAGGGATGCAGCCAGTGCAAGGATGGGAATGATGCCACTGGGAGACTTCCCCGACACAGGGTCAGAGCCAGGACATCGCCCACATCCTGGGCAGGCAATGAAGGCTGCGAAAGTGAGTGGCGCAGACCTCCACCCTCCACCCCGGCCCCAGCATCGTCCAGGGGTGTCCACTCAGCTCCTGCATCGCTGAGACAAGAAGGGGTGAGCGTGGCCCAGCCGGAGCGCGCACAGCCTGCCGGGCTCC
>NW_008678780.1:0-11880 GCF_000695815.1 Acanthisitta chloris
GTAAACTTCAACTGTAATCCTGTTTGGCGACTCAGTCATTTAGCACATATTGTGTCTTTGCTTAGATAGCCAACAAGCATTCCCCAGGAATGGGAATGAGACATTTCCTGTTTCTGCTCGATTCAACAGTGGATGAGAAAAAAAGTCTCAGTGCTTACTGAAGTCCTAAAGGAAGTCCATAATGAGGATTGTTCATCTCCTTGGAAAGATGTGACTCAAGTCTCCCTGTGTGTGGTGTCCAGTGACTGGGGTCACAGTTCCCCACTGTCAGATGCTCTCTCTCCACCTGCTTCTTTGGAGCCCAGCTCCTCCTGGCATTCCCCTCAGCTCTCGTCCACATCCAGCTGACTGCCAGGAACTCCTGGCAACTCGCACTTTAGAGACACCAGGCTGCTGCAGAACTGATAACTCTTTGTGAATAGAACTGTCTTTATCCTGAAATAATTAGACTTTCAGCAGTAAAAAAACACTTCCAGTATGCATGGATAGTCATAGTCCCTAAATGGGATAACTGGTGGCTGGTCCATTTGCTTAAGCATTGCTTTGGTTCACCACTGGTTAGAAGGGACAAAAACTTTGCAGAAGAATTGTGCTGTCACAAGAAGTTCAGTAGTTCTGCAGCTGCACCTAACCTACTCCTCAGTATATGTATTTATTGTCTGTGATAAGCAACTGTATCACCTCTGCTGAAGACCTTAAATGGTTCATAAATAAGATTCTAGTTATATCAGCTTAATGCATGGGAGACTGAGACACATAATTTTTCAATTACGATATGCTAATATTCATTTATGTGTCATTTTTGTCGTCTAGAAAGATGTGTTCATAATATGGGGGAAAATCAAACAAAATCACTGCAGTATTGTGAATCTAATCAGAATAATACACCTTCTATCAATTGTAAAATTCCCCTGAAAAGTCTATATCAAGCATTGCCTCTTACATTCTAGGCTACCTTAATATAGCTATAATTTTCCTTTGGACTCCTGGGGAATTTTCATAAGCACTCACTAGGAAACTCTTGGCCGAATCCTATTTTCCTTATTCCAAGATTTAGTCTGGGTCTTACTGAAATTACCCGGAATGTTTGCACGAGTAAGGCAGGAAACATTTTATGCTATCCCTACAAACTATGCGATAGGGAAATTTGTCAGTCAGGCTTTCCAGGAATGATTGCATTGATTTATCTTCAGCGTGGTATGTCTCAACAGGATTTCTCCAAACACTTCATTCTTAAAGCTATTTCCCTTTAAGATACTCCTGACATCTGCAGCTTTTATAGCTTGAAGCACTAGAAAGCTGCTCCTCGGATGGTCGTTACTCCACAGACAGTCGTGGTTTTGACATTAGCCCAGCCATGGGCTACACACTGTGAAGTCCCAAATCTCTGCATCAGAAACTGGAATTCTTTTGAAGAATAATTCTTCTGACTTTCTCCAACACATTCTTGTTTTATTTTGTTTAGTTTCTCATTATACTTTCTGAAGCCAAAAGGGGCTCTTTATCCTTTCACATAATCTTCCTACATGTCACACTTGTGAATGCATTCTCTCCTGTGTCTGTCCTCCCAGAAACTTCTCTGCCATGGCAGTTGGCTACATTACAAGTGGAGGATAAAGAATAACAATATCCTCTGGGCCTCTTGACTCCAGGGTAGATCTTGCATGCCAGTGACAGTTGCTGCTTGTCCAGGAGAGCTGCAGCAGGACAGATAAGAAAGGCATGTGGGCTCTGTGGAGAGCCTTCATGGGAGGCAGAGGCCTCCATAAAAGTGGAGCTCTAAGCACCAGGAGGGAAGTGCCTGGGATATGCTCCATGCAGACCAACCAAAACACAAAGAGAATTCCTAATTTCATAGCAAGATCAACTTTTTTTCCATTACTCACATCTTGAAACAGTTCCTGTTTTAATCTGGAGCCTCCTGCAGCAAGACCACAGTGGCATTCATCCTGAGCTGTGAAGGAAGAACTTTTGAAAGCTCAGGCTTGGCAGCTTTGTCTGGAAAAGCTTTGTTGTTGCCATAAAGCCCTGGGAGAATGATGGAGAAAATGTAGGCTGCTAAAAATTAGAAGGGTGAATAATGTAAACAAGCTGATTAAATTCTGTAACCTCTTCAGCTTCATGGCTCTAGGGTAGTTTATGTCCCCTTACAATGAATGGATTCTACAAGCTGGGAAGAGGAAATTAGAGTTGGCTAACAGAAAAAAGACAAGCAGTGTGCAGTAAAAGAAGATACAAATATCTAAAGAGAAATTGTTATTTTATGCATCTGGTCTACCCTTGTAGTGATCTGCCTCATTATTTTACGGGGTAAAATATGATAAGTGACAACAGACAAGGCTTTACAGAATGCAGGTAATTTTTCCTACCTAGTTATCTGATCCTATTTAAACCAGAATTGAATGATACCATGCCCAGAGCACTTTCCAGGGTAATTGTATCCGTACAAATTTAAAATACATTAAGATATAATAAAACAAAATTCCTGTTCTGCCCTATTTCAAAGTTCCTGAGATGCAAAGTGTCCTCAAATTAAGAAAAGTATGAAGGATAAAACTTTTCAGCCATTCCTTTATAGCATGGGCTTATTTTCGTGAAGATGAATGGGTATGATTCCATATAATAAGGTAGGAGAGAGACGGGAAAGAAAAACTAGTAAATATGACATGTGAACTTAAAAGGGGCACAGGACCCTTGAGGTTCAGAGGTACTTTCCTTTGCAAGAGGACTCCTGAGCCAGTAAGGATGCAAATGGGCAGCTGGCCCTGTTGTCTAAGGTAAGAGCAGCAGGTGATGGGATGCATGTGTATCCATGCAGTGGAATAAGAGAGAGGAAACTTGCCTTTTCCTCATGAAAGTGTGGGGCAAATCATCACTGAAAGAAATCTGTTCAAGTCTTGAGCAATGTCATTAGCAGAAGAAGAGGTGAGGCAGAGTAATGTACCTACAGATTTACACCTACCTAGTGAACACACTTCCAGAGGCACACAGCAGTGTTGAAGAAGTGCACACTTTGCTGTGAAAAATGATGATGCAGGTACCACTTTGGAAGTCTTGGATCAGAGAGGAACATGATGTAGTGAACTGAAATGTCTCATAAAATTGTTAGCCCTGTTTCTTTCTCATATCATGAGTACAGCTATGTCCCACATGAGGAATTCTGGATAGGAAGGAGCACAGCTGAGAGGGGTTGAAATATTCCAGTAAGAATCAAAGCAGTAAAGAGACTTCAACAAATTCTGTCCCCTGTCATTTCTGGCAGTCACATCATGTAACCCTATAGGTCAAGTTCTATTTTTCAGCTAATTACATTTATTTTATTTTTTTCTTTAATGCCTCCAAGTAGGAAGTTATTCCAGATCTCCATTGCAATGAAGTCTAATAATGTCTAGAAGTCTTCTAATTATCAGCATAAGCTTCTTCACAGCCAGGTTATAACAGTTCTTTAACCTAATAACACTTTTCTCCACCATGAGATTTCCTTTGTTAATACATTTATAAAGACTAACCATAGATCTTTTCAGACATTACTGGGAATGTAAACAGATGAAGTCATTTGCACATTTACTTTCTTACTATTTACACATGCTATCCTTAGTAAGTGGGAGGGGGAGAGGTGAGGATCTGGGGACACAGTCTGCATTAAACTTGATATGAATCAGAGGGTCAAACCTGCTCATCATTCAGAGGAGAAGCACCTCTGGGATCCTCCGGTTCTAACCTTGTAGAACAATTAAATAGTTCAGACAAAACTCTGATTTCCAATTGACTGAATTGTACTAGATGCCTAAATACTGACTTTGATATAAATTAACAATGAACCAGCCAATGTTACTGTCATCATAAACTCATGGGAATGAGTTTTCATGCATGTGCTGTACTTTCTGTCATGGATTTCTTTTCTCATTCTAGTTTGTTTGATCTTCACTTACTTGCAATAACAGAGAAAAGAGAAACCTGAACTGGTTTTCCTATTCAGTGTTTCAAATGTTTGTATGATTTCAAGAACATAAGACACAATATCTTATTGTTAACGTGTGTTTTTATAAGTTCTTTGAAAACCAACCTAAGCAGCAATGTTTGGGCATTATTTACATAGAGACAACCTTTGATATAACAAAATACAGTGAAAGGAAGATGAAAGGAAATAAAATCAAATTATAAGTACAATACAAAATTGCAACAGCCAGAATAGGTGAACGTTGGGACAGTTATTTAGAATAATGGAAGTTTCTACTGCAGCAGCAATTTTAAAATCCAGACTGCATGCTTTTTCTAAAATGTATGCATCATCTTAGAGAATAAATTAACTCAGTGGAGTATTTAGGTTACACTAGGTGTTCATAGTAATCCTGGATGTATTGTAGGTTATTCATGCTTTGTAGATTATTCAGACTGCTCTGAGAGAGAGCTTTAAAAAGTGAGGTAAATTCATTGCAGAGAGGTGAAGCTGGTAGCTATCTACTCTAAGAAGCTGGAGTGGAAGCAAAATATAGCTTGTATTCAAATATGAATTACTTATGCTTTCTTGTAATGACCATTTCCTCTTAAGATTAGCAGTTTCTCTGGAATAATGAATACAATAGGTGTTTTGGGTGGCTAGAGGAACTATTAACGCTTGGAAGACAAGTTCCCATCTGTGCTTAAAGGAGGAATTCCTGGAATTGAAAATTCTTTTGAAATCTCTCCATAGGTGTCAAGGACACTGGGAGAAGCTGATTGGAAGCTTCCTCCTACACAAATTTTGAACAAAATGCCAATAATATGATGTGTTTGTATCAATTACAAACACACCCCAATGCACCAGACCTGCCCTTTCATGGTCAACACGATCAAAGTATTGTCATATTGTAAGTAAGATTCATTCCAATAAAACACATGGTGATTCTAAGCAGATAGTGCCCTTCAGTCACCAAAGCAGTTGTAGAAACGCTGATTGGAAGAAGCCCCTGGGGTCACCTAGGGGGCTGCTGTCAGTCATCAGCCCTGGCATTGCCTCATCTTGAAATCCTCTGGAGAGGGATATCCTACAATGTCCCTGGGCACCTGTTCCAGCACTGTACTGCCCTCCTACATTTTTCATATGTCCTACCTTCCAGAGTGTCCTAACATCCAAACTGAACTCCCACTCTGTGGGCACTGCCCTCTCTTTTAACTTAAATTGAGAGGACTTGGGTAAGTCAGTCAACTTTGTGGCATCCTTTCCTTAGTAGGATTGCTCCTTTGCAAGTTGTGATTTGGTTTGCTCAGCACTTACAGTCATATAACTTTCTCTACCTTTTTATTGCCTCCCACTCATTAGTTACATTTCTTGACACTCCTGTTTTCCAAAATCTATGGCCATTTTAGTATTCTCTGATGAGGAAAAGCATTGCATTTACCCTTACATTGTGATGTTTCTAAGATGTAATTCCCTGTTCTGCTTGACTTATAAAGCATTTGAGGGAATGATTCAAAGTTCACTGAAATCTTGTGGGAAATTTCTCAAAAACACTGATTCGATTTCAGCTTCAGGTGAGTGATTCAGACCTTCTTCAATGTACCAACAATTCCAGAAGTAAAAGCACAATATGACAGCACAGCAACAAATTTCCCCACATATAGCATGAGGGTTAGCAACACAAACTAGTCCAAGGGTAACGATTTCACTTCTTTGACCAACTCAGTGTGAATCCAGACCTTTCATATTTCTCAAATAAGTATAAGATGAACTGAAGGTGAGGAAAATATGAGAAATTTTCTTTTTAACATAATGGTGATGGAGTATTTTACAGTAAGTATTAACAAGTTTCATGTTTCTCTTCTGCAAGATATTAAGAGAGGAACATAAGACGAAGTTTTTACTAAGTGCTACTCCATGTACTAGGTACATTCTTTTGAAGGATCAATGCTCTTTTAGAGCATCTGCTCTTCAAAGGAAAAAATGACAACTGGTTTGAATAGGAAACCTTAAGCCCTAAGCATAATAGATAAAGAATGCGAATGTCTTTTGATGTAACCAGAAGTCTTTGATGTATTTATAAAATCTTGCAACTCATCTTGTATTTTCAGCTGGTTAATATATGGATTAAAATAATTAGGTATAACAAACACATTTTACAATGTTTTAAAGCTGTTCTGGACCTTCCCTTTTCTTCCCTCACTGCTGACATGCCTGCTAATTTTGGAAGCCATATCACTGGTTTCTATCGTCAAAGGCAGATGTACTGATACAAAAATATTTAATGACCCAAATAAAACTTCTTCCTTAATACAAATGGAAATTAAAAGCAGAGTGTGTGTTGGATGAGGGAAACCAGGCTGTTGCTATGTGGCTGGTTTCATTTATAAAGTTGACAGTTGCCTTGATTAGCAGAGCAAGAGCCAAGCTGTACTTTCATTTCATGACACAAGAGTATAATCCGCACTAGCTCCACTGAGATCAGTGAATTTATTCTCAGTTTATCTCTTGGGGAGCAGTATATGGCCTTCACTAGGGTAGGATTTTATTTGCCACCTTAGAAGATAAATGTGTTGGAGATATTTAAGAAAAACACAAACTGAATTATTCATTCTGTACAGGTACCAGTATTAGTCAAATCTTCTTATTCCTTTCCAATGGCTGTCTCCTATGAAAAAAAAGTTTCCTCTGGGTTTTGGGAAATTTGTCTGACCAGCTCTTTCCCCTGCTCCTGTCCTGCAAGCTGAGAATAATGCCTTCCCTGAAGGCCTCCATTGATAGCTCCATACTCGTCTGGTGCTTCCATTTCATAGAAAACTTGTTGCCCTCAGAAATTTTCAAGAGATCCTTTGGCTTTTTGGGCACTCATCACTTTATTTTTCCAGATAAAATCAGTTGTTTTCAAATCAGCAGAGTGTAATTGCATGTGTTAAGGGAATGTTCACATCTCTTCTGCTATAATGAATGTGTCCCAGGGCTATGCTATCTATCTGCCCTTTCAAACTGCCTATTTAATTTCCCTTGCAGCAACCCTGCACCTGCTGCTCATTTCACCATAGGGACACATCATGAATTTTTCTAATAATATTCATGCATCTGTCCTGCACACTTTCTTGTGTGAACGACTCTGTTACTTTCCTTCAGTCTATCTACCTTTGTTTCTATGACCTTTTTTATAAATAACTAGAGACTTTGGGCTGCATGAGGATTTATCACCTGAGCGTCACATAATCTGCAGAGTTGTCCACAAACCTGAATGGCAGATATGATATACAAACACTGAAAATATGACAGAAAGCCTCCTGGTCTTTGGTTCATTTTATACTTTCAGAGAAGCTTTTCCTTGTAAAACCATAGAAACATAGAATCATGTAGGCTGGAAAAGACCTCCAAGATCATTGAGTCCAACCTTTGACCAAACACCGCCCTGTCAACTAGACCATAGCACTAAGTGAATGTCCAGTAGTTTCCTGAACACCTCCAGGGATGGTTGACTTCACCAGCTCCCTGGGCAGCATGTTCCAATGCTTAACCCTCTTCCAGTGAAAAAATTCTTCCTGATGTTCAACCTGAGGCTCCCCTGACACAGACTGAGGCCTTTTCTTCTTGTCCTGTTGCTAGCTGCCTGGGACAACTAGACCATAGCACTAAGTGAATGTCCAGTAGTTTCCTGAACACCTCCAGGGATGGTTGACTTCACCAGCTCCCTGGGCAGCATGTTCCAATGCTTAACCCTCTTCCAGTGAAAAAATTCTTCCTGATGTTCAACCTGAGGCTCCCCTGACACAGACTGAGGCCTTTTCTTCTTGTCCTGTTGCTAGCTGCCTGGGAGTAGAGTAGAACCCCCACCTTGCTACAACCTCCTTTCAGGTAGTTGTAGAGAGTGATAAGGTCACACCTGAGCCTCCTCTTTTCCAGGCCAAACAACCCCAGCTCCCTCAGCCACTCCTCATATGGCTTACCCTCTAGACCCTTCACCAGCATTGTTGACCTTCTCTGGACACACTCCAGCACCTCAGTGTCTTTCTTGTAGTTAGAGGCCCAGAACTGGACACAGTACTCAAGGTGTGACCTCACCAGTGCCAAGTACAGGGGGACAATCACTTCCCTGATCCCGCTGGCCACAATATTTTTGGTACAGGACAGGTAGACAATATCCACAGCCTTTTCCTCATCCACTAGGCAGGTCACCTGGTCACAAAAGGAGATGAAGTTGGTCAGATAGGACCTGCCTTTCCTAAAACCATTCTGTCTGGGCCTGATCCCCTGGTAGCCCTGTACGTGCTGCATGAGAGCACTCAAGCAGATCTATTTCACAATGTACCCCAGCAGTAAGGTCAGGCTGACAGGCCTGTGGTTCCCCAGATCCTTCTTCTGACCTTTATTGTGGATGAGCATCACACTGGCCAACCTCCAGTCATCTGGGACCTCCCCAGTGAGCCAGGACTGATAAATAATGGACAGTGGCTTGGTGAGTTCTGCTGCCAGCTCCCTCAGTACCCTCAGGGATCCAAACCCATAGACTTGTGAGTGTCTGAGTGGCACAGCAGGTCACTAACTATGTCCTCCCAGACATACATTTTACAGGAGGGGTCAGTTCAGCATGCTTTATTCAGGCAGGATCTAATCTGTTGGTGGATAGGCTTTTGCCTGAATAGAGCCTATTGGGTTGGATTTCTAAGCACATGTGAGTACTTTTAATGCATCATGTACTTGAAATGTTCATTTCTGTTTAGAATATCCTCTGTTAAAAGTACTTTTGTTATTTTTCCTTTAAAAACCTCAACAAACAAAACCCCAAACAAAACAAAAAATCCCCCAAAAAAACCCAAGAGAAAACTGCCAAATTTGAAGGTTTTCATTTCCATTTTCATACAGTAGCTTTCAATTTTTGCTTCCTAAGTCTAGAACATAGGTTTCTCCTTATTTTCCTTTTAATTGCTCCCAGAAACATACTGGGCCCTATTTGCACTCTGGTTGAATAGGTGTCATGAACAATGGGTTTTGCTCAGCATTGTGTTGCATCAGGCCTTATCATCACATATTTTATGTGGAAATTCTGCATCATTATGGGCCAGATCTGTGCTGTGATCAGAGAATCAGCACAACTTATAACTGGTGTGAGAAGTGCAGTTTCCAAGATTTGAGTAGTGCATGGTGGTTCAGATGATGCTTTTCAGACCTGGCCTTGATCATGCTTTATTGCATCTGGCCTCTTGCCTTTAGTCTACATTATTAAAGGTTTTACTGGTCATTGATTGTGGAGAAGGGCCTAAAAAGATTCTTCCAAACCGGCATCTATCACACTGCATTAGGAAGCTCTCTCCCAGTTTGCACCACTTCAACGGTGAATAATAGTAAATGAGAAACAGAATCTGGAACAGATTCATTCAAACTATTCAGATCCCCAAATCCTCTATCTCTAACCCCTCAGCAAGAAGTCAGTGGATTGTCACAAGAGCTCCTGATCTGGAGCCTCTGCTTGACTCCATAACACTTGGGGCTGAAAAGCTACACCAATGGATAAGGTCCTAATATTTCAGACTGTCTCTGGGACGGTTGACTTTTGATCTTACAAAGATGGAATATTCATAGTCTTTGACTTCTGATTTTTAGCTTGAATGCTTCTCTCTCCTGGACTGAAAAAAAAAAAAAGAGAGAGAGAAAAAGCAAAGGCACAAAAAAGAAAAGTCCCAAAGGCTTGGTTTTAATAAAGGTGGCTTATCTTGTCTTGGATTTTCTTTATGAATGTGACTTCTCTGGTTTTGCAAACTCCTCCTCAAATCTGCAGTGCTTCACTAAGCTGCATTATATTTCATCTCCTCCAGATACATAATGCCTTGAAAGACTAAGTAATGTGGAGAATTAAAAGGAAAAGCTACTCAATGAAGTTTAGATAATTACTGAGAAATAGACAAACACTGACACAAAGAAAAGGATTCAAAAGAGAGTAAGGCAAGGAATCAAGAAAAGACTGTTCAGTGAAGCCCACCTTCAACATTTAAATATATTTTCCCTTTTTGAATAAAAATGAAAAGCAAGAAAGGAAAATGCAAGAGGCCTCATTTAAGGAGTGTAAAAGAGAAAGTCATCAAATGGCAGGTAATATGGAAGTTCAAATTAGTAAAGGCTTCCTGGGTCACTGAGTCTGAACGTTTGCCATTTCAGGCAGTCTGTCCAGTAAACTGATCAACTACCCTCAAACTAGCTGATCTTTTTGTCCCTTCACTCCTAAAGGGAGGCTACTGCAGCATTGCTGGTTTCCTGACTAAATTTGTCCAGATTAATGCAAACCAATGAATTCTTTTGTCAGCATTATTAATCAGCTTCAGTGTCATGTTATATTCACCCCATATGAGTTACTAATAGTAAGCAAGCTTTTTTAAAAAATGGGTAATTCTAAATTTCTCCTCTATGAATACATTATGATGACCATGAAATTTAAGCAGCAAGAATTTTCTTGCATGCAATACCTGTACCAAAGATTAAGATTATTGCAATATTATAATGACATTATAGAAGAATATAAAACTCTTGATAAAGAAATCACCTCATAACCCACAAAAATGAGAGATGTAGGTTAACAGTGTATATTTCTGGAAATCAAAGAATGTGAATAGTGTAGGTTAAGATAGGTGATAAAGTTTCCAGTGCCCATATTAGCCTAAATTTCACCCCTGGCCTTGGGTTATCACTTTGCCAGTCTGTGCTGTGCTGTCTCTGTATTCACTAAAATGGGCATAGCAGAATGTCAGAGTTACTCTTGAGAGTAAAGGGATTCAGATCCTATGATAATGATAGTCATACTTTAAATAAACTAGCAACAGGTGTTTATCAAGAAAGCACTGATATTGTGCTATATGTATACATATGTGCTATATGTCTGATTTCTTACATGGAACAGGCATATGTTTCATATACAGCAGAGAAAGTGTGTGTCATATTTCATAAAGCAGCAATGAAGGCTGTGGTATATTAAAACTTCTTTCATATAATCAGTTACTCTATGATCTCATGAAAACTCAATCTGTGAAACATTTGCAAAGACTATAGTGTTTGTAAAAGTACTTGTACCATATGAACAGCAGTACATACTAGCGAGAAAAGACCGTGCAGCATCCTATTTCCATCATGGCACATAAATCTATTAATAAACAGAAAATTTCAGAAGTGGGAACTTATAGCTAATTTAATATCATTGTGAGAGTCTAAGTAGTTAAATAACTCTGAATATTTATATAATTCACAAGTTAGAATGGGCTATTTTATCACTCCTGAAAAATACTCATTTACCCAAATGAAAATGTGAGTGGAAAAGGGGAAAACTTTTAATTTCCCTTAATTAAGGACAAGTAAAGAATTGAATTACCACAATTAATCATATAAAATTTTAAATAAAAACAAGGTAATACAAGGCCAATTTTTTTCCTGTGTTCATACAAAGTAACACTTGGCCAGTAGTTTCAGAGATTGTATCAGTCTATGTAGACATGAAGGTATAGCTTTTGAAGTTTACACCTTTCATAGTCAACAGAAAGAAACAGACCTTCTGGGCATTTCAGATGACAGCTTTGGAGTGGAAAGAGTCTTGCCTAGTTCAGACCATGGGCTACATCATAAGGTTAGACTCCCAGCTCAGAGGTAGATGTACACTGCAGTATCTTGCCAGCACTTACAGCAGGATTCAGCTGCCTGAAGGTAGGCACACAGTCTTGTTTTAGGCACTGTTGGGTGTCTGCTACTACTCTAGAAAGATGCTGAAAAGAAGAAAGAAGCTGACCTGTGTCATGTCTGCTGTTTGTGTGCACATAGCTTAAATAAGCTGTGTCATATGATACAGAACTGTGCGCTTATATTTAGGCAGTGAAATGGCATTACCATCCAAGGGGCATATAAAATAAAAACAAAAAGCATGGGAGAAGGTTTTGGGGTAGAGGGAA
>NW_008678780.1:11896-15413 GCF_000695815.1 Acanthisitta chloris
ACAACTTCAAAAGTACCATATGCACTATGCATCTGCAAAAGGATTTCCTGTATACTTAAAAGCTGCAGTGATTTGATGCGTCTTACATTTGGATGTTCAAATCTATATGCTGATTAACTTGGACTACAGTTTGAGCTCTTTAAATCAACAAAGTGGAAATATTCCTCAAACCTATCTGTAAACTTTGATCACTCACGGAAAGAAGAAAAGATTCTTAATGCTCTATAGAAAATAAAAGAATGGTAAAGCAAGAATATTTTTAACTGAAACACGTGGTAATATTATGCTTTGCCTAAATGACAGAATGACAAAGCAAGAATATTTTTAACTGAAACATGTGGTAATATTATGCTTTGCCTAAATGAGTAATTATTACAGAAAATGGATTGTTATGAATGCATTTTCCTACACTGGCTATGAAAGTTCATCTCTTAACAAAGGGGTGCAGTGCAGTTGCATTTGAAATTGTCCTGGTATGGGAAAAAAAAATCTTTGTCTGCATGTAGATCTGTATGCCATGAACACGATTTTTTCAGGCAGACGGAGGCTGCTTATTGAGCTGCATAATGAGAAAAAATCTTTGTCTGCAAGTAGATCTGTATGCCATGAACATAATTTTTTCAGGCAGATGGAGGCTGCTTATTGAGCTGCATAATGAAAACACTAGCACATGCTCTTTGTGATAAAGGGCCAAAGCCATCTTCATATCACTTTCTTATTGAGGAGTGAAGTACATGGCAGGTGAAGCAAAGAATTGAAAAACAATAGCACATGCTCTTTGTGATAAAGAGCCAAAGCCATCTTCATATCACTTTCTTATTGAGGAGTGAAGTACATGGCAGGTGAAGCAAAGAATTGAAAGGATTTTTCTTATCAACGCCTTTCAATTATTGCTTCTCCATTTAGCCACATGGACACAGAGCAGTAAAAACACTGATCTTCTGTGACAATGAAATCTATCCCAGTGGCTTTGCACAGTTTACCTTCAGGCACTTGAACAACCTTCAGAAGTCACTTAACACTCTTCAGTGATTAAACAGGAATGCATGCTTCAATATGCTATGAACCATGCGTAAGGTAGACATCTAAGTAAATCTTCTTACAAGTGGCCTGAACCATTATACACCTTCTTTCCATCTTGACCTACAAATAATCTTATCCTTCATTGATTTGTTCAGCTGCTTTCTGATCATATTTGGTTCTATTGTCTACACCATCCTGTGGCAAGAAGTTTCACTTTTGTTATCATGTGGAGTAAACTACTGTTACATAATTTTTCTGTTGCTTCTTCAGAACTCTTAAGATAAGCAGCTAAACGCATAGTGATTTTTTCTAAAATCTCCAAGAATTGTCCAAAATTGGAACTTCACAAGGCTGAAATAACCTATTTTTCACTGTGTACTAACTGCATGAAACATAAACATGCTGAGTTGCAGACAGTGTTCTTATTGAAAGGGTATACAGTGCCTACCACAAGGGAGACATAATTTCTGCCTCTTCCTCTGGGGCTTTTTTATTCTCCCTGAGCAAATATGTTCTTGTCAGCACTGTATCTATGGTTTGGCTGGGTGTACTAGGATGGCTTCTGTATTCTTTCATTGGTCAGCCATTTGTGTTGGAATTAGCATTGTCTAGTCATCTGAGACATAGTGGCAACATCTGGAAAATGTTAATATGTTTGGGACATAGAATTTATACTTTTACCTGCGCTTATAACATTGCCTATATCCTTCAATGTCAACAATTTTTGTTGCATTTCTAATGTTAATTTATTAAATGTTCTGGTAGTTTGATAATGATTCTATTTTATAATGTTAGATATCTGTATGTGTAACATTATTTCAAAGAACATTCCTAGAGTTTATTTCACCCACTGTTTCAATTATGGCTATGAAATAACTCTCAAAATAGAGAGTTACAAACATTGTGGGTGTTTGGCAGGATATTGAGGGGGAGTTTGTGGCTGACTACAAGAATCAGGGAACTTGCAATGCTTTACTCAAAAAATATGTTCAGGCCTAAGACACCTACTTCACAGAGATTGTTTTATGGATTGAATCTCTCTGGTGCATCTCCTGAGCTTTTTCTATGAAGGCCCTAGGTGAGATTTTACATCATTGAGTATTTTATGCCACATTAATCATTCCCTTTTCCATTCTTACTGTTCTATTATCCACACCATTTATTTTTTTGTTTTTACACATTGGTTTAATAACTTCTGTACACTGTTTAATTTTTTTGAGGTGTAGTGGGACCAGATTCTTAGCTCTTTCTTAGGGGTACTTAAATGTTAAGTACCTTTAACATAGCTGATCCTTCCTGTTTAGAGCATTAAGAAATCTATTGGAAAACTTTATGCTTGTATAGTATATCATATTGAATGTCTCATCATGTCTATGATACAATTGTCTCACTTAACTAATTAGGGACAATAATCCCCACCAATCCCACAGGGATAAGGTCACTTATGTAATATGCTGTACAGGCATCTGAATATATGAAATAAAATGTGTGAATGTCAGTCATTACTATTAAAGAACCATTGTTTTGAAGCAGATCACATTTTCAGATCACATCTTTTCGAAATGGGAGTTCATTGACATTAAAAATGCATTTCTCTGTCTCTGAATTGTACTGCATAGAACACTGAATTGTTATTGAAGAAAGCTAAATTGTCTCAAACTATAAGGAACTTTGGCTTTGAAAGTGAAAAAATGAATTTAACTAATAATTTGACATGGAAATATAAAGGAGACAGCAAAAACTTTGGTTCATTCCTCCTGTTCAAATTGCTTTTAAACCTCATGTTTTCTTCAGTCTTCAGTAGAATGCACCTAAATCTTTCATAAAAGGCTCTGTACACTCAGAGTAAATCCTGTCATTATATACTATAATCCTTTTTCTTTAAGAACACAATGTCTTTTTTAAAATCAAGCAGTTGAATAATAAAAGAAAGAATACAAGAGTCCATAAACTCCTTTTTACATTGTATTTTTTCAGTTTGTTCTAGCTCTGGAAGTCAAATAATGGAGTTTAAGTAATTTGCAACTGCCATTCATCCATAACTCTTGTTTTTAATCAAGAGAAATTCTGCTTTGATGAAGAGTTTTGAATACAGTGGCAGTGTAGGCATGAAGCACTCCCACAGTTCCTCAGGAAGCTGTCCCACCACTCTGGCTGAAGGTGTCTCTGTCACCATCACATACAGCAGTGCAAAGCCATCACAGGAAAGGAACTTGCTCATGACCTGCTAGGTAGAAATCTGTCTCACTCCATCCAAAGAAACAAATCAAAACAAACTTTTGGATGTGCTGCTTTAAAAAAAAAAGAAGCTCTCCACAAAGCTCAACGTAGATAAAAAGCCCAGAGGGTCTTCACAAGAACTTCTTTCTTTTCTAATAATTCTGCCTGCCTGACAGTAAAGAGCCACCCTCAAGATCACTGTCTCCTCAAACCTGTACAGCTTTTTGATGTTCCAAGTTGTGGGATTTGATAAATGACTGAGTCCCCAAACAGG
>NW_008678781.1:0-237 GCF_000695815.1 Acanthisitta chloris
AGCTCATCCCTTAGCCCATCCCTCAGCGCATCCAGCCCCGCATCTCCCTCAGCGCATCCCTCAGCGCATCTCTTAGCCCATCCAGCCCCGCATCCCTCAGCCCATGCCTCAGTCCATCCCTCAGCCCATCCCGTCCCGCATCCCTCAGCGCATCCCTCAGTCCATCCAGCCCCACATCCCTTAGCCCACCCTCAGCCCATCCCGCCCCACATCCCTCAGCCCCTCCCCCACCGCATC
>NW_008678782.1:0-1257 GCF_000695815.1 Acanthisitta chloris
TTCTATGATTCTATGGTTCTATGATTTAGTACTCATGAAAATTCATAATAAGCAATGATCATGTAAGATATCTCTCCCAGGTAATGTCTGTTTAATTTTTATGATTTTTTTAAATTTCTTTTTGTTTGTAAGATGAAAACACATTCAAATATGCTCAAGATTTTCTACTGCCTTTTTTCTTTGTTTGATAAATCATTCCCTCTTTAGGCTAAGTCCACACCCAGCTAACTCTGTCACCTTATATACAAATACATGGTCTATGAAGTCACTTTGCTTTCCAATGTGCTCAACCATTTTCTAAGAAAAATTAATTGTGTGACTTAGTTATAAATGATGCAATCCATCTCACTTCTATAGACATCCCCAATTTATACCTTCTTAAAGTTCATAATGCAAAAATATCTTTCAGTCAATACCCTTCAGTTACTGACTCAATAATTTGAGTCAGTAACTCAAATAACATGAAAAAAAGGTTTTTCTACCTAAGTATACTTTACAAATACAGAACAACTGTTATTTTGCTGCCTAAACCACTCGTTTCTCTTTGGTGCTGCTGAAACGAGAAACAAGCAAACGGGCTGGGTAGACCTATTCATTATGTTAACATTGTACATCATGCCAGGAAATGCAAGAGTCTTAAATGAAACTAATTCATTTCACTCTCTGCACCCCTTTGCACTGCAGGACTAATATCAGTTTTAATGGGTGTCAATTTAATCTAGATACCCTAGCAAAGATTTGACTCCAAGTGCAAGTTCAGTTCACAAAGAACATTAAAACAGTCGTAAACCAGAACAGAATCCACTTTAAAAGGCTTATGAAGTTCAGAAAGGTTGGGAGTCTTTTTGTCTCTTCCCACTGATTTAGCATTTAAATAGAGATAGGAACAGAAGCCTGGAGCATGCAGCTTTTCTCAACGTAAAACAGAACCCACTTGGATTTCAAGTTAACTGCTGTGCTGAACAGTGTTCATAAAGAGTATCAATTAATGAATTAACATAGATAAACAAGTGCTTTTTAACTAGGAAATGTGTTGTAACTTTTAGAAGGCTCAAAAGTAAGAAAAACTTTAATATTGAAAGAGTTAACAGGGCTTACTAGCTCATCAGTGAAAAAAAATATATTGTAAAGGAAACAAGAGGTGGAGTTCTCATGCCTTTGCATATCACCCTGTGACTACACCTCAGGAAGCATTATCTTGGCTGGTTTGGGCCATCCCACTTCCGATTTGTGCTTCCTCTGCAATCTCCCATCCTT
>NW_008678782.1:1292-7029 GCF_000695815.1 Acanthisitta chloris
TGGCACTTTCTTTATTTAATTCTCCCTAAGGGCATCAGCAGTGGTTGAAGTAAACAGCGTGCTCTTATTTCCAATGTACATGCATGCCAGAGAAAAGGCTTGAATCTTGGAAAGCTTCGTGGAGGCTGTTCCGTGCCAGGCTTTGAGTACAAAGACACTTCAACAAAGTTGGCTGTGGTAGTTCCTGAATTTTCCCTCATTTTGAGAGAGTCTCTGGCTATTAGAACACTGGTACCCTGGATAAATAATCGTCTCTCCAGATTTACCCCTGCAAATACAGCTGGTTTTGCAGTTTTCAAGCTAGTTTTAAGGTAAGGCTAAGTTGAAAAAGATGTACCTCGAGTGCTGCTCTAGAGATTCAGCTCTTAAAATGGCCTAAAGGAGGCCTCTTGCAGCTGGATGTAAAATGAAGCAGGCCTGAGCCTATACCAAAGGTAGAGTATGCCAGGGTGCTGAAGGTGGTGTTCAGTCAGTTTTGCCCTCCCATCTCACATTTTGTGCAATATGGAATTTGGCTGGAGCTACCCAAACAGTTTTGTTATCAGCTGGTTGCAGGCGACTGCTTCTCAGAAGAACTCCAACAAACCTCAACATGATTTTAAAACAATTTTTACTTTTATACCAATGCTGCCACTCCTTACCTCCTTTGTAGTATGGCACAAACACCAGCAACAAATCTAAACATCAGTACAGGAAGTTCACAGATTTGTTTTTTTATTTAGTTCATACCCTTCTGCAAGTGCCCTCTAGGATGAACATGTAGTTTTTTAAAAAATAGCCTGGGTGTGTTATGGAAGGCACTTAAACATGGCAACAAGTACTCTCTTTTTATTCTATAGTTCCTGCTGGAGTTGCTCTCATGTTTCTTGTTGCTTGGGTTACATCTGCTAAAACATTGTGAAAATGCAATAATTTCTGAAGATAATGCAATTTGCTGCAGCAATAAAGTATTACTTTTCATGCTGAACTCACAAATCATTCTTCTACACAGTCCATATTTCAAAGTGACATTTAGCATATGTAAATATTTTCCGGGTGTGCTATTATTGTATTATGTGTCCACTGTCCTAAGAGCTTTTATTTGTATGTGCTTTAGTGTCTCAGACTACACACATTATGTGAGCAAATATCTCGAAGTTTTGAAAGAAAAATATTCTTTCCCAAAAAGTTCCTTAATATTGAGAAAATGAATGGGCAGTTCATAATAAATCTCAGAAAACTTATAAGTTCTGTGGCTGTGAAATGATATCTAGTCTGAACAGGATTAATTTAGCCTTGTTCATCTTTGAGTAATTCATGGGAAAACCCAGAATCAAGTCTGCTTCATGAGCCTAATCGTATGCTAAGCACATCAGCAGTCCTTTCTCTAAAACTGCTGTCACATGACATCAGCCTGTGAGTTGGTAGAGTCCAGTCTGTCAAAAGTCTTCTCTAGAGGGGTTGGCTATGGCCTCAGTGCTGTTTTTATATCTACACTTCAGTGCTGTTTTAATATCTACACAGACATCTCCTTTCCTCCCAAGCTTGGTTAAACTCTGAGAAACACAGAGTTATGTCTGCTCAGATTTAATTGTGCACTAAGGGTCTGAATAATTCCTTTCCCCAATCAGGTCTGCAGGGTAACTGTAAACCAAAGATGTTGATGTCTTAGGGATTCAGCTCTAGGCCAAGGATAATGGGGAAGAAGACCTGTACCTATTCCAAGTTGCATCTTCCAAGTCTCTGGCACATCTGCATACATTGGGTGTTAAAAAGACATTTTGCTTTTTCAACATGATCTAGTCTAATTGTGTCACACAAAGTTTTCCCCTAATAGATGTGCAAAACATTTCCTCTTTAAATAAGGCTGCACTGATGGTACATGAAGCAAACTGAACATTTCATGCCAGAGACGTAAAAATGTAAAACTTGTGTGTAAATCCCTACATAAAAACATAGGGATTTAGATTTGGTGCTTGTTATTTAGGCACAAAGACTTCCACTGTTTCAAGGAACTGAGCTTACCTTACCTCTGACTTAGCTGATCCAGGTTTGAAACGTTATCAGAGAACTTCTGTGGAAAAAAAAAAAAAGAATGTTCACACAGTGCTGCACTCTTCCAAAGAGAGTTTCTAAAAAGAGAGGAAAATTACCTGAAAAGGGATAGAGAGAAAGGGAGGGGGAAGACATTTTTTTTTTCTGTTTGGATCAGAGTGCACTTGCCTGCCTTTAAACAGCTTAACTTTGATCCAGCCTTCAAAACCCCAGTGAATTTGCTTTTATGGAGTCTCTATTCCTCATGTTCAATGCAGTCAGGGCACCTTGCCAATGAGAGGAGGAGAGTTCAGCACACAGTTTCAGTGTTTGAACTGGGAAATTCAGACCTTCATCTCTTATACTCTGATCTACTGAAAAAAAGTCTACTGAATTTTGAGCTGATCATTTCTAATAGGACCATAGGTTAGACTAAACTCTTAATGGTGTGTTCAGCCAAGATGAACTATTAAGCCTCCCTTTAAAGCATTCTCATTTCCTAAGCCAAGAGCCCTGGCTCTGTGCTGTAATTATAATCTACAAGTTCCCAAATTAGTAAGTGATAAAGGTGAAAAAGGATAGAAGCACAACACAGCCATGGTTCATTATTCATTGAGTGAGATCTAACATTGAATGAGGAAACTAGCAAGCACTTTATACTTAGAGCTGACTCAACTGCTTCTACAAAATGCATAGAAAGGGCAATTTTCACTAGATGCACAGTAAGCATAGCTCCAACTCCATAGGCAAAAATGTTCGCTCCTGCATTAGCATGGAACACTGGTGCCTTCAGCTGATTATGAACCTCTACCAAATCTATGAAGGGAGAGACTAGGAGAGACACTGCAAGAGCAGGCATCAGGTGTTCAGACACCACCAGTCAGCTTGATCAAGTATCCGGCAGAGACCAAAGCAACTATTTCACAGCAACAGTAAAACCTTTTTAAGTTTGAAATTGAAATATTTTTTCACTGTATTTCAGGTAGCAAAGTACTCTTTTTTCCTCTTTATATGTGAGGGGAATTTTAAAAACCTAGGTTCAGAACAAGCTAAGCCTTTGTGTTACTCAGAAGATCTGAAGTCTGCTTAAAAAAACCCCAACCCAACATTCAAAATCTGTAAGACTCCAAGTAATACCTGTACTGTCATAGCTGGAGCTTAACACAGAGCAGAAGGCAGCCTATAAAAGAGTCATTGTATGGGAAGCAGCAGCATACAATTACGCATTTATGGAGGATTGACTGTTCTTTCAATTTTTTAATCAAGCTTTGTTTCAAAGAACTACGGTCAAATATCCAAGCAGCACCTTTTCCTTTCAAGTGCATCCTTCACTTGATTCTCAGTATAATACATCCTTCTTTAAAGACACTCCATGCTTTGTTTTATTAATGAGATTAGCTTCTCTTCTTGCCCTTCACCATCCTCATTGCTATGAATTGGGCTGCTTTCTTAAGCTACCAAGCTGAGTTCTAGTGCCATTTTATAATATATTTTCTCAGCATAAGAAGTAATGACTAGAGAGCTACATTTTTTAGAAGTTTTATTTTTTTATGTCTTGCCAAATTTTTTTTAAGGCATCTTGGAACTTAAAAGAAAAATAAAGAGAGGAAAAAAGGAGGTGTAATTGCTGTTTTGTTTCTCTCTAGGCATTTTTTTCATGAAGCAAATTTGGGAGAAAAAAAATGTGGTGAGAAAGATCCACCTTCTACAAGTGCTGAGTGCCAAGGTACTCATTCCTACAGCTTTTTTAGTTGGTTTGTTTGAAACTGATTTTCAGTCTCTGGCTCTCTAAATCGCAGGCAAATTTTCTATGTATTGCCTAATCACGCTACCTAGCTACTACCTGCATTCTTTTCAAATCACCTGTTTCCACAAAGAACTGTGTCTTCTCAGTTAATACAGAGCAGAGCAAGCAAAATTTCTGTCATCACTTTTTTAAAGGATAGTCCTTAAAAGTGCCAATAGACAGGCTCTATTAAACACCATATGATGCACCCGTGCTTATCGCAGACTGCAAACCAGGGTTATTGGCTATCACCACCCAGGTCAAAATGTTTCATTAAGCATTCCTCACTTTTATTGTTGTCTTCAACTTCAATTTAAATTAGGTAAAGCATTATGTTTTTAGTTTCAGCAGCAAGAAGCCTTAATTAAAAGAAAACTTCACATTATATGCAATGACAGCTAAATATAATTTCTTAACACTTATGGGTTTAATTGATATTCTTCATAAAGTTTGCACTGGAAGCATGAAAGAATTGAGTTCACCTACAGTGTGATTACCATGGGCCAGGCTCCCTACCTCATAAATCGTGCCTGGAAACTGGTATTACTCACTTAACATGGCTTTATTTAAAAAACTTCCCCTGGTACTCCCCCCTCCTCCCATGAACAGGGACCTTCCAGCAGGGGGAAAGAGGATGGTTTTGCCCTGTTTCATTTAAGCATATGCTTAATTACATCATAGTCAGAAAAATACTTAGGAACATGACGGTGCTTTGTCTTTTGTTTTCTTTTTAAAGTAAGTAGCCTCTCTAACTTTCAGTTAGTCTTTAATTTCTTTCTCAGAAAGCAGAGATATTTACAAATGTTTTTATATCCCCTAGATTTCAGTTCAGACAGAAACAAAGATTTTTACTTGTGTCAATCTATCATGAAGCAAAAAACAAACCAAACCCAAACCAAACACCATACATGTACTACTTTTGCCCAGGAGAAAGATTTGCAAGAGACAATAGCTTTTTCTGGACCTACTGGCATAGCAGAAGGAAAAAAACAGGAAAGAGTTTTTCAGCATGCAAGCTTTTCTTCAATTCTGGAACAGAAGTCTTGAAAAGTATGAGTTTTTTAGTTGAGTTTTATTAAGTCAATCATTTAGACAGTCTGACAGATTGTGTAATACCTCAGAAGCCCCAGGGTGTTCTATGGTCTTGGTGAGTTTGTGTGTGCAGCAGCAACTGCCACAGCCCTTCTCTCACATTCTTGCAGCAGGTTCTGCTGTTCCTTTTTTGGGTGTTTTTTTTCATTTTTTCATTTTCTCCACCCACCCCACCACCACCACCACCACTGGGAAGATAGCTCTTATTCCTCACCTTGAACATTGTATAATAATTTTATGAAATTGTACTGCCACTCTATGTGCACTCACATAATAACTCGTTCCTCCTTGCCCCTCTTGTAAAAACGAGTCTTCAGGGGGACAAGGAGCACCAGGCCCACATGGTTTCCCTGACAGAGGCAAGCTGTCCACGTGGAAAAAAAAAATTTAGGAAGCTGTTGCTAATTTCAGATGTCTTAAAATATAACCCTTATCTGATTCAGCTACAGTAAATAAAGGTGCAAATAGTGGGAAATAGCTTTGTTTTCATAGGAACAGGAACATCCTGGAGTATGTTTATTCCTGAATAAAGCAAAGACAGCTATTGATTGACAGATATTACTCAGATGATTCAAATTAAGCACCAGACATTCAGGCCTCAAGCTCATATCTCAGTTATGGTAACAGAGGCAGAAACTATTCTGAGTTCTTGCACGCATAGTAGTATCACTTGCAAGTATGCATTCATGGCAGCTTTTCTACTTGCAAGAAGAGAGAAATGGCTCAAGGACAGGATTTTAAAGACATGAATATAAGCTGCTAATCCTTTTTTGTTTGTTTGTTTTATCCTGGAAGCCTACGATAAGGGACAGAGAGAAGAGTCTGGTAGAAGGAAGCCAATGAGAG
>NW_008678782.1:7057-28301 GCF_000695815.1 Acanthisitta chloris
AGAAGAATTTATAACATATTTTTCAGAGATAAAATAAGACGCAGGACTCCTGAAACTCAGCATGCCTTTACTATCAGTATGTATTTATGAAACTCAGTGAGAAAAGACACAGATCATTTCCCTTTAAGTTCTGTGCTCACATCTGTGTTCAACAGTAAAGACAACAGTTTCCTACACTAGACCTGAAGCTGCTAAATAATTAGAAAGCCCTTATTAGCATGCATGCATTCACAAGAAGCTTATCAAAAGTTATAGAACAAGCCTAACTTATACTTCTTCTGACTGTAATAATGTGTATTTAAACAGATAGTATATTATTATTCAGGAACTTTTTTCAGTGTGGTTTAGCTACATAACCAAGCACACTCTAGAACAGTATATTCTGTTTACATATTCTTGCAGTTACTACCTGATCTGCAGTTCAAAATGCTCCACATTTCAAAAAGGCTACAGGCTCTAGGTCTCTTAGACCAGTCTTTGTTAAAGCATTTTGAAATACAAAATTTTTTCAAATATAAAATCTGCTTTTTTCCATTTTTATTTTTTCATTCATAGACTATAAATAAGGAACACTTGCTACTTGTACTTGTTTCTGCCAGAGCTAGGGTGTGGGTCTGACACTTGAAATTAGGTCTTATGTGAAGAAAAGAACATGCAGCCTCTTTTCTTAGGACAGAGAGATCTTCTCAGGAATATAGGATCCATTTTCATTCTAGAAATGATTGACTTATCAACTTCATGCAGCATGTATCAACTGGAAACAATTACCTTTTGAAAGAGGAAGTTTTCAATTTTAGTATGAGTGAGCACCATCTGTAATTTAGTGCCTTCAGGCTGCCTTAACCAAAAAGTTCAATAAGTTAAAGCCAGGAAAAGGGAAGAGGAAAAAAATCCCAAACAAACTAGCAAAAACCTTTGAATGTTTCCAGCAAAAATGAGTCTTTAGTCTTTTGTTTGCACACAGATGATTATGCTTGTGGGATGGCTGTAAGTAGTGGGTTGGGGGTTTTTTTACCATTTTCTGAGTTTGTTTGAAGTGTCAGTGCTATGGTATTGTGAGGATGAAGTCCAGATGTCACCATTTTTAGGTTCAGGACAGATGATGGATTATCCTCAACAGTGTTTATAAACAGTGCAAATACAGAGCCAGCATAACAGCATGACTTGTCTTTAATTTTAGAAACACTAAAAAAGTATAATAGATATTGGTTTATTTGGAACAGATTATTAGAAATTCCATCTTTAAAAAATTATGTAAGAAACAAGCCCCAATATTCACACAGAAAGATTTCATCCCCACGCAAAAAAATGTTTTCTTTTTTAATCTTCATACAAAATGTTTTAGTAACAGGCAAATGGTAAAATGTGCCACTTCTGTCAGAACAAATAACTCAAAGTGCCTCTTATCTGAATCTTATTCTAACTGCAGCACATAAAATTATTTTTCTGCAAAGAGGGTCTGGAAATATTAAGAAAACAGATTTTCTGAGATGGTTTTCAGTCCAATGAGGCCTCTCAAAATTTCTTACCTTGATGCAGTGTATCAGGCTTGTGTGGCCAGGTTTTGGCAGTGGTGGCTCCAGAGGTGGCTTCTGGAGAAGCAGGGGAGAAGGTACTCCAGGTGGTAGAGCTGAGGATCCCCTGTGGCCCATAGTGAAGCCCATAGTGAAGCAGTCTGCCCCCCTGCAGCTCATGGAGGTTAACGGGGTGCAGAGATCCACCTGTAGCCCATGGAGGAGACCCATGCCAGAGCAGGTGGACCTTTGGGAAGTCCATGCTGGAGCAGGCTCCTGGCAGGGACCTGCAGACCTGATAAGAGAGGATACCCAGACTGGAGCAGTGCTCCTGGTAGGACTTGTGATCCTATGGGGGACCTATGCTGGAGCAAGCTGTACCTGAGGGACTGGACTGCACCCTGTGGAAGTGACCCATGTTGGGGCAGTTTGTGGAGAACTGCAGCCCAATAGAAGGACTCATGTTGGAGAAGTTCATGGAGAGCTGTCTCCCATGGGAGAGACGCCACACTGAAGCAGAGAAGGACTGCTCTCCCTGAGAGCAAAGGCAGAAACAATGTGTGATGAACTGACCATAACCCCCATTCCCCATCTCCCTACACCACTGGCAGGGAGGAGATAGAGTTGGGAAGGAGGGATGGGTGAGGGAATGTGTTTTTAAGGTCTGTCTTATTTTGTCATTAGCCTGCTCTGATTTTGTTAGCAATAAAAATCACCTAATTTTCCCAGGTTAAATGTTTTGCCCGTGACAGTATTCAGTGAGTGATCTCTCCTGATCCTTGTCTCAATTCATGAGATTCCCTTTTATTTTCTCTCCTCTGTCTATTTGCAGAGGTGAGAGAGCAGCTTTTGGTGGTTGCCTGGCATCTAGCCAGGGTCAGTCTGCTACATGCAGGTACTTCCTTTGACCACGTGGAAAGTGAAAATGACAAGGCACTAAAAAATTTGCATCAGGAGTTTGTTGAGACTTTGGAACACTTTTCTTTCCTATGCAGTTTGTAGTGGCATCACTGCTAATAGTAATCACCTACAGTTGCCACAATAGGCTCTATACTGCAGCTGATGTATATAAATTAAAATTACTTTGATCAAACAACCCTGAAACAACCAAACAGCAGCGAAAAAGCCTGCAACCAGCCCACCTTCTTTCATTTGTCTCACCAAGGACTAGCATATCTAAAAAATCAAACTCTAAGAAAAATAACACAATGAAGGAAGCCCTGTCTTATAATTCTGCATTTCTACACGATAAAAAAAAGAAGGGTTTGGAATGCAGAAGGGACCAGTCCTTCCAGACTGTGTGTCTCCCTCTGATCTCTATTACATAACAAACTGGTAAAATTTGTGGTGGGTTGAGCTTATCTGACTGCCAGCCAGTCTCTCACTGACCCCTTCCACACCCATGACAGGGGGCTAAAAAGTAGCATGAAAAATCTCTTGGGTCGAGATAAGGACAGATACCAGATACCATCACAGGCCAAACAGACTCAACTTGAGAAAAATTAAATTCATTGCCAAATAAAATTTATTTGGACAGTGAGAAACCAAGACAAACTGAAATAACAACTTCCACATACTCCATGCCTGACGTTCCTTCAGGGCTTATTCACTTGCCCCAACATGGTCTTTCCTGACCTGCAAGTGAGCTTCTGCTATAGCATCCATAGCATCTGGAGCATCTCCCCCTCCTCCCCTATCCCTGCTCTACCCTGTTCCTTCTTCCTCTCCCCTTAGGACTCTCAGGGCTGTGTTTCACACTCTTGCACTTGCCCCTCACCTTTCTGCCCTCCCTTATTCTGGCTGTCCCTGAGGTGCTGCCATCACATCTGCAGGGCTCAGCCGAGCCCTGTGGTGGGCCAGCAGGAGCCAGCTGAAATCAGCTGTGTCCAGCATGAGGCAGCCCTGGCTGATCATCACAGGGACCACCTGCCAGCCCCTTCTGTTCCTGGGCACCCTCACCCCATACAAAATTATGCCTCCTAAACGAAGGCACTGCCTCTGTGTGTCCTGTTGGAAAACTCTTCCAAGGCTTATCCTTACTTGTCTAGCTGTGCCCACCCTTTATATGTACTCCACACTATTCAGGTTTTGTGCTGATGCAAAAATAGAAGGCAACTATGATTTCTAACTTTTATTCTGATCAAATATTAAATTTACTGCATTGAACTGGGCTACCTGGTGTAAGCAGGAGTATCTTCACCAAAGCCTTAACCCCCATTTCAACATTTGGTAAATATAGTGGTATTTTGCTTTGTGTTGTTTCTGTTTGAAGTCATGTCAAGGTGAGCTGATCCTCAGCGCATAGTTAGGCAACATCTTCACACAGGTTAGATTAGTGTGTGTGACCTTCATCCCCAACAGCCTACATTTTGCCAACAAGGAAAGATAGTTTGTGTCTCCAGGTAATAGAGATATAAAGCGTTTAGTGTATGAAAGTAGTGCTTGAATTCAAAAGTATATTTTAATTCTGTCATCAGAAGGATCTGAGAACAGACTGCTGGATGAACACAGCCCTGTTAACACCGCTAAAAGCTCCCAGTTGCAAGCAGAAGAATAAAACCGAAGAACTTTATCTACAAAACACTAGCAGAAAGTTTTCAAAGGCATTTTGAATCCAGAAAAGACCTGAAAATATAGGTACTATCTGTTACATTAAATGTATTTCTATGTGCTCTGTGCAGCTAACATACAAGAATGTGAGGCAGTTCTGAAATCCTGAGTATTTTCTTTCAAAGTACACCATACCTGTTCGAATAAAACCGAAGAACTTTATCTACAAAACACTAGCAGAAAGTTTTCAAAGGCATTTTGAATCCAGAAAAGACCTGAAAATATAGGTACTATCTGTTACATTAAATGTATTTCTATGTGCTCTGTGCAGCTAACATACAAGAATGTGAGGCAGTTCTGAAATCCTGAGTATTTTCTTTCAAAGTACACCATACCTGTTCAAACCAGACAAATATTTTTTCTCCTATTGATAAGTACTGGGGCCATTAGAAATTTTGTTACTCATATATAACAATGCCTTTAACAGGCAGCAGATCAAAATCCAATTAAATTTTTAGTAGGAATAAGGGATATGAATAGTCATCGCAAAGACTTTTTTTCTGACACTTAAAGAAAGCAAGCTGTATTTCTTTAAATTTTATTCAGCTTGGAGATACCAAATTAGCCAGACAAAAAAGGACTAGAAGCACTAGCAGTCTGGATGAAGTCATCTATTACATCATGGTATCATGCTCACAGTTTAGTTGAGAGTGAGATAAAAGTTGCTGGTTAAATGGATGAGACAGGTATAATCCTTTACTTCCATGACTGTGATAGCAATAATAGTGGCCATAGATCATACATAGGAGATATATTAATAAGGGAAATCCTTTGTTGATGCTTTGAGCAGATGGATTAATTAAGAGCATGCAAACTGGTGAGGTGAATGAAGCACCTCTAAAACAAAGCTACAAATCAATGACCGAATAACCACTTGAATTGCTGCTTCTCTCTGTATAGTAAACAGCTGGTCCTACCAAGGATCAAAAAAATAGGGTGCTATCATTTTAAACTGTGTCAAGACACAGCTGCAGTTCAGTGTAAGATGGATGACAGGTGCTCAAAACATAGAAATTTGCCATAAAGAAGGAAGTTACATAGCATTCTTTGCTCAAAGGAGAATCAAAGTGGGAGAATTATATGCTGACAGAGAACAGAGCATAGTATGCTAGAACTTTATTTTGTGTGGCACCTTTCAGAATCTCAGAACATAGAAATTAAAATTGCCTATAAGACTCCTTATGCATATGTAGAATTGAAAAGCTTGCAGACATACTGCTTCTAACTATGCACATGTAGATATTATTTAAGGGATTCTATGTCCTCCACACAGTAGTGGTCATGTAAAGAAATACGGACAGGTAGAACAGACAAGTAGATTAAGTGACTCAGCCTGGAGAAGCAGAGACTGGGAGGGCACTTCATAGCAGACTACAACTTCCTCATGAGAGGAAGCAGAGGGGCAGGCACTATTTTCTTCTCTCTGGCTCCAGCAACAGAACCCAAGGGCACAGCATAAAGCTGTGTCAGGGGAAGTTTAGGTTGGATATTATGAAAAGTTTCTTCACCCAGAGGGTGTTTGGGCACTGAAACAGGCTCCCCTAGCCTGCCAGTGTTCAGGAAGAGTTTGGACAATGCTCACAGGCACATGCTGTGAGTTTGAGGCAGTCCTATGTAGGTCCAGGAACTGGACTTTGATGATCCTTGTGGGTCTCTTCCAACTCAGGATATTTATGATTCAATGATTTTATGATTCTATGACTCTCATGTGACAGATGACATCTACACTGGTGGCAGGACCTGCAGGACCTAACATTTTCAGGAGTCAGTTTTAGAACAGGAACTAGAACACTTTTGATCTCCTATTATCTGCTGTGGACGGTTGCTCCAGAAGAGTGTACTTGCCTGAGCACTGAGCTGGCAGGGGACATCAGCAAGAGTGTGACATAACCTAAGGTCCACACCAGCATCACAGGCAGCTCCACCCACTTGCAACTCAGTGACTTCATACAATCATAAAATCATCAAGGCTGGAAGAAACCTTCAAGATCATCAAGTCCAACCACTAACTGCTGTAACCCCTAAACCATATCTTCCAGCAGCCAGTCCAGATGCCTCTTAAACACTGCCAGCGATGGTGGCTCCACCACCTTCCTAAATAACTTATTCCAGTGTCTGATCACCCTAACAGTGAAAAAATATTTTCTAATATCTAATCTGAATCTCTCCCATCTCAGCTCATGACTGTTCCCTCTAGTCCTCTCACTGCAGGCATGGCAGAAGAGACCATCCCCCACCTCTGTACAACCCCCTTTCAGGTAGTTGTAGAAAACCATGAGGTCACCCCTGAGGTCACCTCTTCTCAAGGCTAAACAAACCCAATTCCCTTAGCTGTCCCTCATTCCACATGTATTCTAGACCTTTTATGAGCCTTGTTGCCCTTCAGTGAACTTGCTCCAGTGCCTCAATGCCCTTTTTAAAGTGAAGGGCCCAAAACTAAACACAATACTCAAGGCGTGACCTCATCAATGGTGAGTGCAGGGAGATGATCACTTCCCTAGTCCTGCTGGCCGCACTATTCTTGATACAGGCAGAGATGTCATTGGCCTTCTTGGTCACCTGGGCACACTGTTGGCTTGTATTGAGCCAGCAGTCCACCAGCAAGTCCTTTTCTGACAAACTGCTCTTGAACCACTCTTCCCCCAGCCTGTAGTGCTGTGTGGAGTTATTGTGCCCCAAGTGCAGTCCCCAGCACTTTCCCTTATTGAACCTCATGCTGCTCTCCTCAGCCCACTAATTAAGTCGGTCCAGGTCTCTCTGCTTTCCTACACTCAGGCAGACAGACACTCCCACCCAGCTTAGTGTCATCTGCAAATTTACTGAGGGTGCACTCAATTCCCACTTCCAGATCATCAATAAAGATGCTAAAAAGGACCAGCCCCAATACTGAGGCATGGGGAAAGTAAAGGATTATATCTGTCTCATCACACCACTAGTGATCAGCCACCAATTGGATTTAGCTCCATAAACCACAACTCTCTGGGCCTGGCTTGTTTTTTGCCCATCAAAGAGTCCATCCATCCAAGCCATGAGCAGCTGTTTTTTTCTAGAAGTATGGTGTGGGAGGCAGTGTCAAATGCCTTACTGAAGTCCAGATAGAACACATCCACATCCTTCTCTTCATCCACTAAGTGGGTCCATTTGCCTTAGAAGAAGGTCAGGTTGGTCTTCCCACATCACCTGCACACCATGGCCCCACCACATGTGTTGGTGTAAGTTCTCATTCTCATCACCACCATTCAGGCTCTGCCAAGTGTTTGCCATATATAGACACTGGCTGTCCCTTGCTGATGCTGATGTAGCTGGGGACGTGGATGATGCTTCCAGCTCATAGCCGTTTCATACTGTGAGTTACCCTAATTATTATCCTGATGGGAGGTAGTGTACTGTCCAGTAACAAAACAAACTGTGAATTGCAATAATTTCTTACTTAATCAAGTCCACTACATCTACATCTATTGTTGATACTTACATTGCTGCTCTGACATCCTCTTTAAATGAAAAGGTAAGGGTCACAAGGACAATTTATAGCTCCCAGTTATACTGTGATAAGTCTTTAGGAATTCATCCAATTTACACTACCACTGTTAGCAATAAAAATTGGATCTAACATTTTAAACCTTGTTAGGAATTCTTGGATCAGGATTGTTGCCTCAGGCAGGCCCTATTAATCTAATTTATACATGCACATCCAGTAATGCAAGGATGTTATCTTACAGCTTAAATCTTCTTTCCACTTCACAATGTTTCTGTGAGAAAGAAAAAAAAAAAACAACACCAAACAGTGGGTACTGGTGGGATCTTATTGTAGCCAATAAAATAACAGCAGTTTTACTGTGAAGGAAAGGGTAATGAAGGTTTGTATTAATGAAGCCAGTTCCACCCAATGTAGACACATTATCAGAGCTCTTGGGAGGCTGGAACAACAGAGAAATGGCTAATCATTTCACTGATATCTGTAACCCGATCACAGAAGATTTTAAGGAGCTTATTCTCTTCCCAGCCTGAAAAAAACCCAAGCATCAAAATTTTTCAACTTCATCTATATATCTGCATCTGTATCTATATCCACACACACATAGATTTGTCTTATTCTGCATGTGTACAATCTAAGTTTAAAATATCAAATGACTGGTTCATTTAATAAGTTAATAGCAGAAACAGAATTGTTATATGAGATGTCCACGCTTCTGGACCTCTCTACTGGGAGGACTTGGGTCTGCCATTTCAGGACAAATTCAGGCTTTCTTCAGCAACTCTCTGGAGGTCTTCTATCTCCCTGTCAATTTGAATAATTTCACTTGTAAAAGTCAGTGTTTTCAGGAAACAGGCAATTGTCAGTAGTAACCTGTCTATTAAAATCTTGCCATTAGTCCTTTAGATCAATGTAATAACTAATTTCTTGGTAACTGCTCATTAGAAAATGAAAAATGGGTACAAGGTTTTCCTTTCGATAAAGGAGAGATGTGTTTTAGATATAAAGTACTTAGGGATTATATTGATCTCCTTCATTTTGGTGTCTAAGATCAAATCTGATTCAATGATATCTTTATGATTCAGGGAGAAAAATGCTGCAGAAAGCATAAAACATGCTAAAGCATGCCTTAAGAGTGGCACTCCCTGTGATAGGAAATTGTGTCTATTGTATTTTTTAGGCTAAACATTTTTCAAAACTAAAGGAAAAATCTACTTTAACCTCTGCTGTCAAAATGCTGTGCTCACAAGAAAAATCTATCCAGTTTCATTTCTCCCTCTCTTAAAAGTACTTGAATTCTGCCATCTTTGCTTAGGATGAAGTGCAGCTTACTTCGTTAATAGTGCCAGGTAGTTTCCATAGAGTGAAACACAAGTAAGATTATATTGCCTGTCCTGAGCTGCACTTTGTACTGTAGGCTTTTTCCCTTTTTGAAACGCAAGATGTGAATGCAAAACAGTTGCTGAATGAGCTATTTTGTATCCTAACAAAATATAGCTAGTGACAGTGAAGTTTTGTGGTATAAAAGGAAAATAAATAAAAGAAGCATGCAGTACTTGGAATGGATGGAACTATAGAGCGACAGAGAAAGCAAATTATCCTTTAAGAATCTACCAAGTGGACTGCTATAAGTATTTAATAATATTTCTGGGGAGAAGGAAAAGTACTTTTTTCCAGTCATTTTACTGGCATCTTATCTTTCCAATTAAATTTTAATAACGAATGTAATTTTTTCAATATGCTGCAATCAATTCCACAGACTCATGTCACTCCTATTTTAAATTCAATGTCCTCTAACAAGATTTTTAATATATCTACTTATGGGAAACTGAGAGGCATAACAGTACAGATCATAAATTTGAGTTATTGCCTCATCATCAACTTCAATGCAGTGACAACAATTGACATCACTGACAGTTGAGCCCATGTTATTCATGGGGAAAAGGGGATATTTCCCAATTGACACATGTTTTTAGTAGCCTCTCTCCTATTTATTATTTTTAAGGTTTCCGGAAGTCTTCAGGTGAAACTGCCAAAAACTGAAACCAAGCTGAAATTATAATCAGCCACTGTTCCAAGACTAGCTTCATTTCATTATCTCCTTAGGAAAAGATAAATAAACCAGCTGAAAACAGAGCTGAAGTGACTAATATGAAGGACCAGAAGCAAGAGTGCCAGCTGTGCATATCCACCACAAAAATATTTAAACAAAAACTAGAGACTACCTCTCACTCCTCCCCACCTGTATAAAATGTTGTCAGGGTTTTCTGAAATGAAGATTTGATGCTGTGATAAAATATCTCCATGTACACTGGAGATAATGCAGAAATTCAGAAATATTACCAATACATTAACACTTTTGAAACATTTTAGGAGTTCATTGTACTTTCACATCAGTTAGACAGTCTCACTTTTGTCACTGACATATCAGACGGTTCTATAAACTATTGCCATTTTGATTTCCACTGTAGGGAATTCTATAGGGACAATTTTTTGCTTCTGAACAGCAAAACTGCAGCATCTCCTGTCTTGATTTGTTAATAAATATAATGGCACTAGAGAAATTAAAATCTCTTTAGACAGTAAACTGTTTAAAATATGGTTCAAGGGATAAAAAATATCCCTATTTTAATCCTATATTCCATGTCTCATAAAAATGAACAGTTCAATCATGTAACCATTACTTGCTCAATATGAACTGTACCCTGAGAATACTAAACATCAAGAATGTTTATAATTGATGTCTCATCATCTTGACCAGTAAAGGCACACAGGCTAAGAGAGTGTAACTGGTTTGTTGAATAAAATTCCTTGATTATATATACTAAGAAGAACAGATGTGTGTGTCTCCAATACTTACTGCTAGTTTGATTTTGAAACAGATATCTATAGTCTTTCGCATAGCCAGACCCTTGTGTATTCTCTTACTGCTTCCTATAAGCTATGGATTATTTTCATAATAGCTGTTTGTTTCTTGCCGTTTTGCAGAGTTTTGTTCAGAATTACAAAGAGATGTTTTGGTCTCTATTCTGAACTTTTTACAATGAAGTAGAAGAATCAAAGGGAAATAAAGAAGCATTATAAGATAAATATACTGGTAAGGTGATCTTTGTCACACAGCTTCTTCGTTTTTAATACAGACTTCCTTCTGAGAATCCAGTATCTATTTCTGGCCAAATTTCTGTCATCAGCGATACTATTGAGAAAGGCTGCTGAAGTCAAGAAAGATATTAAATATCTAGAATTTTGATTATATGAACATTTCCTCTTGAGGTAGTTAAAAAAACTTGTGGTCATGGGGTGGAATGCTGTTACAGATTAAAAGGTGATTAAGTCATATGAAAAATAGAGTACAAATAAATAGGCAGTTTTCAAAATGGAAAGAGTTTAGAATGGAGGTGTTCCAAGCTTCAGAACAGACACAAATGTCATTTCATATGCTAACACATTTAAAAGCTGTGATCACCATCATGACAGTATTTATTAGCAAAATCATGAAGGCTGACATAAGGATGAATCTAACAAATACCAATAAACACAGCACTTCGAGAAAATAATTGATATTGCAAGCCATGCAGGTTGTGAATAATTATGAAAAGCTTAAAATTTTAAAATATTAATGAGACACAGAGTTTCAGGAAGAAAACACCAGCAGATACCTACATAACAATTCCTACTTCCTTGATTAGGGACTTCGGTCATGCCACATCAGAGCAAAACCCCATTATAACTTCATTTCCATCAAAAGAAAACCTAGACGTTTGGGCATGAAGTGAAGTGTGGCTTTATGAAATTCATCTGTTCTTCATTCTTTCATTTCATTCCTCTTTATTTTGTCTTAGTGAGTCCCTTAACACTTACAGAAAATAACTTGCATAGTCAAGAATTAGTTACTCTATAACTAAAACTGGCAAGCAGAAAGGCAATTTGTTTACATCCTCCAATGTCTGGACACAGTGAAGTGTTGTCAAATCTTTTTATGATTTGTAGAACCTCTATATTTTTTCCATTGATGGAAATGACACTGTAATATATTTGATCTACTGTCAATAGACTTTTGTTCCCTGTTCACTGGTGGGCCGCAGGTTGAAAACTGCAGGTACAGAATCTTATTTTTGCATAGCACATTACAGTGTCATTTACAATTAAACTGAGGAGCATGCTAGACTTCCAGGACTTGACAGGAATTTCACCATTGACTGCAAATTTTGGAGAGTCAGATGTTTTCTTTTGGGAGCAAATCATTCAGTAGGAGTCAAGGAAAGTTAAGTTTGAATAATATGTATGTTTTGAGTCTGGTCCAAAGCACAGTGATTGTCAGAGGGACTATTTGCCCACATAGCTCTCTACTAGCAAAGACAACTGTTATAAGAAACAATCATTTTAATGACTCAGAGTACAAATGAATAATATGAGGTCATAAAGGTATTTCTTCTCCCTCTCTTGCAAAACTATCACTCTTGCATTACACAGCACTACATACTTAGAAGTAGAAAGACTATACACATAGGTACACTGCTATCCTCTATAATCTACAATGGCAGAATTCAATTTTATATGGGTAGAGATTATAATTACGTGTCCATATCATCTTTCTGTAAATATTTATGTATACAATGCTACCAGAGGCAATATACTAGTTTATATGGATTGAGTTGTTCTGGCATGTGCATTCTTACACTATGTTCTTATTTACAGTTATCAGTTGAGAAAAGCATCACTAAGTTATGCATAATTTCTAATGGATGTTCTCACATGGTTTTTTATAAGTCAGTTTCTCAGCACCTTTTATATCATTTAGCATATTTTCTCAAATAAACTCTGATTAGCTGTTTTCTGAATAACTTATTGTTATCCAGTTGGGCTTGTTCTAGGTGAGGGAACGCACACCTGATTTTATCACATAATCCATGCCATCACTTGTGACTCAGGTGCTGCCCTACTGAAGTCAATGTGTGATTAGCCTATACCTGACTCATTCTTGTTTTGTCTACATGTTGTCTCCATATGGAGTCAGACTTTAACTAGGGCAGGTGTCTGGGTCTCAGTGACTAGGAATTGATGCTGGTTTCCTCTGGGTACAGATCATAGAATCACAGAATGGCCTGAATCTGAAGACACCTTAAAAGACCATCTAGTTCCAAACACCCTGCCATGGGTTGTTATTTTTCTCTCTAGGCAAGGTTGCTCAGAGTGCCATTCAGCCTGGCCCTGAACACTTCTAGGGATGGGCCAGGTTGGATAAGACTCTGAGCAATCTGATCTAGTGAAGATATCAGATATCAATTATATATAAGTATGCAAAAATATAATTACCAAAAGGCAGTCACAACTTTCTTCATGCAAGTGTTTCTTCACTCCCTGTTTTTAGACAGAAAAGCAAAGAAAATGGCTGCTTAAGTTGTATATGGTTAAACATGTCTTTTGGGTGTTCCTAAAGCATTGTCTTGACAAAGACACTTTGTTTCTCTCTCCATCTGAAGACATAATCTGCTTGGGAATTTATTTGTCAGCTAGACTGATCACGTATCTACTGAAGCTAGGCCATCATTGTCAATGTCTTGCTGGACATGCAATTGGCACACCAAAAAACTTCACCTCTGGTCAGAATAACTCTCATGCTCTGCATGTGTGCATGAGGAAACTTCGTTGGAAAACAATGATGGCTTTTGCGCAACGTGAGAGTCACATAACTGTAATGGATCACAGGAACTCAACAGCTTTATTTATTTTGTGTATAGTGAGCTCTCTCATTGACCACATAAACCTGTCAAGGCAACATGGGCTTCCTGAATGTGATTTCAACTGTGTCTCAGTATTTCCTGTGTTGTTCAAAAGATTTCTCTGAAATTAACAAACAAAAAATTCAGTTTCAGCTGAACACATGAAATGGAGAGTCTCTTTTAGAAAGTAGCTAATGACACTTCTCAAATTTATAGTCAGATCAAGAATCATCTATCAAAAGGTGAAGATGCAACTTATCACAGGCTACCAGTGAGCACAAGCACCTCATATAGCCTATTTGGTAACACCAAACATGCTGCACAGCCTGGAGAGATTATAAAAGGATTCTGAAGTAATAAAGTGAATCCTAATGCCCTCCTTTGAGAGCAAAATGGCTACATAACATACTGTATATGCATGCCTGTGTAATTTAAATATAGTTTTGAACACTCTAAATGAAAGGAAAGGAGAACAATAATAAAATAGGTTATTTTATTTACCTCAGATAGATCCCAGTGTTCCAAGATAAAGATAATAGATAGGTTTAATGGAAGTAATTCAGAGGATAACTTAAAAAAATGTTCTATGTTATTTTTCAGAATAGGAAATCACTTATCTCTTGACATGTTTATTTGCATTCCAATAACAAAAGGTTGATAATCGAAACAAAATGCAATTTAGTTCATCATCATTAGTAAAATGTATCCTTCAAGGATACCTTCAGGTGGCATAATTTGAAACTGAACACTATTCTTTCTAAAAAACCTCTGAGTATTTCCTAGTTATTTTCTCATTACAAATAAGAACAAGCTTTAAACAGGATTTACAGTAGGCAACATTTTCAGCAAAAGGTCTATAAGGTCAAATCTTCATTTAAGAACTAACCAGAATATCAAGGTATTTTCTGGATCTGTGCCTAAATCAGGCGGTTTTCCTTCAGAATTTCTTCCTTCAAAATAAATCGTATCTGTGTATAGCTTCACTTATATTTTTACTCAAAACGTGTGTTTATTTGTTTGCATGCTTGAACTCAAGGCTTCTTTCAAAAAACTGTCAGTCTTGTTTGATAAATCCAACAAAAACTAAAGGGAAGAAATAAGACAGAACAATGTAAGGAGACTTTGGAATTTCTTCAGAGGATAGGACATAAATTGACTTTTGGACAGGGAGAGTCAAATCAAATCCAAGGGTGGCAACGGTTTCAGGAATGCACATGTGTCCAGTTAATATTTCCATTTCATTTTATGAATACCAAGTTGGTAAAAGGCAATGTGACCCTCCATTTGGTCATAGAAGACTGAAGTGTAGCAAAGAGTCTGAAAAGTGTGGAAAAAGCAATCAACAGGCCATTAGCAGTGAATGGGTCTCTCATGCCTAACAAATGAGGGAACTGTCAATCGGGTAATCTGTCAATCTTGGCCATCGACTGATCTGTGGCTTCAAGAAAAAGTGTTTTAAGGACAAAACAGAATGAAAGCAATAAACATTTTGCTTGCTCATCTGTGTGGAAGAGCTGTGATTTCCTGCCCCTAGGAGGGGAAGAGGCACAGCAAGTGAAGACAATTCTTGGGAGTATGAGGAAAAGAAATAGAAAATAACGATTAATTCACCTCAGTGTACAGTCATGGTTAGACAAATTCTGCTGTATTGTGTCCATGTTTAAAAAAATGTGTTGAACAACAGTTTTAGCTAAAAAAAAATGGGGAAAAAGCAAACAAAATCTAAAAATCATCCCAAAACGCACAAAAGGAAATTGAGGTTTGGAGAAGATGCCTTAGAATGAAAAAGAGAGACGCTCACTTGCTATTTTATAAACATGAAGATGACTTGCAGTGTAAAAGCATCTGAAGAAATTACTGAATGTACTGAAAAGTTTTGTAATCCAGTGAGGACAGGTCTAGTTAAAACCAGTAGATGTGCACTGAATCCACCATTGAAACTGAGACCAGGAAACATCTCAGCAGTGAGACAGCTTCACAAGAGAGGTGACAGGTTCTCTGATTTTTTGTGATATCATACCCAGACTGGATTTCTTTATGGACTCAGAGTTCTGTACTTAAATGATGCACTTAGATTGGAAGGCAACGAATTGTGGATTGAAAACTTCTGATCCTACAGTCTATGATTTAAAATACAGAAAAATCTTTCTTGAAAAGAAACCCTGAATATCTGCTTTCTGCAAAATGACATATTCCAACCCTTGTAGAATCATTTTTTTTTAATTAAAGCAAAGAATAAATGGAGTGCACTGAAAAAAAATTGTTATTTCGGATCCTCTATTCATGCATAGTATTTAAGAATGAGAGAAAGAAAAGTTACATAATTCCTTAGGACATGTAACTGAATCTTTCCTGGCTCAGTGGTACCTGGATGCTGTGAATCTCAGCTTCCTCAGATTATGTCAGCGTCTCAACCAAATTCCATTGCCATGCAGTAATGAATGGACAGGTTCTTAGCCTGTGGTATGAGATCACAGATTTCACCTAACTTTAAAATTGTGATAAATTACTCAAGAGCATCAAGACTGTTTGCATTTTCAGGTAATGTGTTCATCCTTAAAGAATGTTTAAGAGCTAAGTAACACTTAACCACTTCATGATTGAACTGGGGGAATGAAAGCCAAGAGTCAGAGGACAAATACTTCCACTATATACCATAAGCATTCCTTTCAATAAAATAAACTTTACATACTTCAAGCCTTAAAGCACAGAGGCTCAAAGGGCATAGCAGTAAAAATCCAATGTGAGGACAACATGTATTGGTAGATCATCACTTTTTGGAAAAATGCAGGACAAATTTCACAATGTTTAAATGGGCAGAAGGGTATTGACTTTCACAGACATTTTGTATCAGCAGAGAAGCTAGTGATAGGGTGTGTAAGGAAAGAATACCTGAGAACTAAGTGTAAGATCTAGATATAGAAAATGGGGTGGGGCCTTCTTCAGAAGGAACAAGAGTCAGCATCCAAAATCAATATTAAAAAAAATAATCTATCACTACATACAACCCTTCAGAAAAACCCAAACATTACAACTGCCTCCCTCCCTCCAAAAGAATAAAGATCTGTTTTGTGAAGAGAGACAAAACCAGAATGTTATTACCTTTAAAAGTTATGGAAAAATATGGTTTACTCTTCTCTAACTGCATCACAAATAGCAGATGTCTCATATAGCACCTCTTGTGTTCAGACAAGTCACACTATATGCACAACGCTGGATTGCAGCAGAACACTGAAGAATGGGCAGTCCTCCTAGCAGAGCTCTGAGCTGGGATTTCATGGTTGCTATTGGTAAATTATGTTTTTGGGCATGGGTGATTATAGGATGATGTTCAATTTTGTTTCGTAGATCTTCAATTTGATCTGTTAGGTAGAATAACTTTAACTGTTCCATAACTGCATATTTTTGTCAGCTCATTTCCAGTTTCTTTTAGGGGTATCAGACAAATATGATTCTTTTCCTGAAAACACAGTCCTTTGTGAGACAATGTGTTGCAGTGTCACAAATCCTACCTTCACAGCTTGTACTGAAGATATAAGCCATAACTGTAAAAATTTTTCATTCAGCTATTTCTTACAACATTAGGAAACTCAGAAAGTATAAATATCAATGGATGCATTTTTAGGAAGAATTTTTAATTTCTTAGCAGAGTTTTTTCCTGTTGTTTTAAAAACTGAAATTCTGAACATTTAGATCAGCTAGGCAATTTTTCTTGTAGACCAAAAACTCAACATGAGCCAGCAGTGTGTGCTTGCAGCCCAGAAAGCCAACAGTGTCCTGGGCTGCACAAAAAGCAACATGGCCATCAGGTCAAAGGAGGGGATTCTCTGCCTCTACTCTCCTCTTGTGAGACTCCAGCTAGAATACTGTGTACAGTTCTGGTATCCACGACGAAAGAGCGATGTGGACCTATTGGAGCAAGTCCAGAGGAGGGCCACAAAGTGAATAAGGGGACTAGAGCAGCTTCCTTATGAAGACAGGCTGAGAGAGTTGGAGTTCAGCCTGGAGAAGTTGTGTGGAGACCTCCTAGCAGCCTTCCAGTATCTGAAGGGAGCCTACAGGGAAGCCAGAGACTCTACATCAGGACGTGTAGTTATAGGACAAGAGGAATGGGTTGAAAATGAAAGAGGGAAAATTTGGATTAGATATATGAAAGAAATTCTTTACTGTGAGGGTGGCGAGGCAATGGCACAGGTTGCTCAGAAAAGTTGCGGATGTCCCATCACTGAAAGTGTTCGAGAACAGATTGGGTTGGGACTTGTAACCTGCTCTATGGAAGGTTTCCTGCCGATGGCAGGGGCTTAGAACTAGATGATCTTTCATGTCCCTTACAACCCAAACCATTCTGTGATTCATTCTATGATTCTATAAAACAACCAAATTCTTTAAGGGTGGCGAGGCAATGGCACAGGTTGCTCAGAAAAGTTGCGGATGTCCCATCACTGAAAGTGTTCGAGAACAGATTGGGTTGGGACTTGTAACCTGCTCTATGGAAGGTTTCCTGCCCATGGCAGGGGCTTAGAACTAGATGATCTGTCATGTCCCTTACAACCCAAACCATTCTGTGATTCATTCTATGATTCTATAAAACAACCTTAACTACAGGATAGTGACCATTTGGTCATTATCCAAGCATTTGCACACATCATGTGAAGCTTTACATATACATAGACAAACAGAGAGCACACATATAAAACAAAATTTACAGAGGCTGCAGTTTTTCATGGAAATATACCATGTACCAAGATAAGCTGAGAAATCTGTTTTCTTTTTAAAAAATTGCTGGAAACAGGTATTTTGACTGTCATGGGAAAAAATGATCCAGCTGAGCTGTTGCAGATTGAATTTTGTTGTATTTCTTTCTTTGACTTTCTGAAGTCAGGGAAGAGGTTTAAATAAACATTTTGATTTGGGTTCTGCAAGGTCTTAGAAAGTGATAGTGCATGAACACTGGCATATTTGGACTTTATGTAAAGATACTTTGCCATTTTTGAAGCCAGATCTAACCTTTGTATCAACAAATCAATGCAAAACTTCAGTCTAAGCTTCATGGTAAGAAAACATATATTTAAAGGGATTCTTTGTATTTGATTCTAAAAAACTCTCATTTACAAGCAGATTTTGAATGTCTGACACCAACTAAGAAAATAACCTTTTGATTTATTTTTAATTTTCTTAAAGATGGGTCTCTTCTATCAACATGTAATAATCATACAGTACATAAAATAACTTACAATCACAAATACAGTCTGATTAAAACCTACAAAAGTATTTCAGTTAAGCATGGACTTAATCTCCTTCTGAAGGGCGTTTAGACTGTACATAAAAATAAATTTTACAGCTCATACAAATGAGTCATGCAAGTGATAGAATGCTAACCAATGTATTCAATCACATAAGTTCATTTCAAGCTGACACATTTTGATGCATATCAAGTGATTGGTACAAAAGATGTTATTGTCTCTTTGTACTCAGCGCTGGTGAGGTCACATCTCGAGTATTGTGTCCAGTTCTGGGCCATTCACTTCAAGAAAGGCATTAAGGTGCTGGAGGATGTTCATAGAACAGCAACAGAGCTGGGGAAAGGTCTAGAGAGTAACTCCTATGAGGAGTCACAGAGGGAGCTGGGAGTGTTTAGTGTGGAGAAAAGGAGGCTCACAGGACACCTTATCACTCTCTACAACTACCTGAAAGTATGTTGTAGCAAGGTGGGGTGTTGGCTTCTTCTCCCAGGCAACTAGTGACAGGACAAGAGTTGTGGCAGGGGAGGTTCAGCTTGGACATCAGGAAGCATTTCTTCACTGAAATTGTTGTCAAGCATTGGAACAGACTGCCTAGGTGTAGAAAGAACTGGATGTGGCACTTGGTACTATGATCTAGTTGACAAGGTGGTGATCGGGCAAAGGTTGTACTCGATGATCTTGGAGGTCTGTACCAACCCAAATGATTCTTTGATTCAGTTATATCCTCTTACAGGAATTTCTGAAGATGAATGCTTGGTGCTTTAAGTCTCTTAAAGTCCATGGAAATGGAATAAGATCAGGTGTCCCAAAAATAACACAAATTGTACTGTGTGCAGTTCTAGGCCCCTCAGTTCAGGAAGGATATTGAGGTGCTGGAGTGGGTGCAGAGAAAAGCAACAAGGCTGGTGAAGGGACTCGAGCACAAGTGCTATGAAGAGAGGCTGAGGGAGTTGGGATTGTTTAGCCTGTAGAAGAGAAGGTTCAGGGGAGACCTTATCACCTTATCTTCAACTCCCTGAAAGGAGGTTGTAGTCAGGTGGGGATTGGTCTCTTCTCCCAGGCAACTAGCAGTAGGACAAGAGGGCACAGACTCAAGCTCTGCCAGGGGAGGTTTAGGTTGGATGTTAGGAAGAAGTTTCTTACAGAGAGAGTAATCAGGCATGGGAATGGGCTGCCCGAGAAGGTGGTGGATTCACCATCCCTGGAGGTTTTCAAGATGAGACTGGATGTGGCACTTAGTGCTGTGGTCTAGTAATGACAGTAGGGTTGGACTCAATCATCTTTGAGGTCTCTTCCAACCTGGTTGATTCTATGATTCTATGATTAGAGTTTATGTTGAACCTCCCTGGAGGTGTGCAGGAAACAACTGGACATAGCACTATGGTCTAGTTGACAAAGTGATGATCGATCAATTTCCAACCTTAAGGATTCTGTGATTTTATGATTCTGTGATATGATCATGAGTTGCAAACACCAACAAAGCTGAAATAGTATTGGTCATTAAGTAGTGACTATGCACTTCCGTAATTTATAGCTTTAGGGTTAAACTTGTGCAACAGTGAATGTTTTTCTTGTATTATCCTAGCTAAGCAGTTGAATCTCATTCTGTCTTAATGGCTGATACCTCAGCTACTGAAGATGATGTAAATCTTAATTAACTCTAGTGGATTTTGGATGGAATGTTCTTCGCAGATTCATTTTTTCTAGCCTTAATCCCCCTTTTATATGGGGTAAACAATATAAAGACAATATTTCACATATATTTCTAAAACCATTGAGGGCATTAATGTTTTGAAATCTAATATATTCTCTAGGTTTGAATCTGAATTTGACAGTAATTTCTGATACATGAGTCAGAGCACTCTGATCTTATAAGAGTTGAGTATCTCTAATTTGCTGGAGATTCGCCAGCTTTAGCTTCATATTTCAAATGAGCCAAATCCTCAATTTACACAGCAACAGGTCATCTGAATTGCTGGTATTACAAGTTCTCATAAAAACTAATAGGTATCTCAAGGCAGTTATCTGTCAATTATCCTATTACTGTTGCAAAAAATAACCAAAAAACACATCAGTCTTTTTTAGTCAATCTTATTGGCACTTCTCTTATACCCTCACACAGCACTTTGCAATATGTATTTTTTTTAACGAAGTATTTTAATACAGTTCAAGACTTTCCTGATCAAGTGTAATGGTATGATCTGATTAGCGAGAGATGCCTCTGCCCAAGTTAAGGTACAAATGAGACCATATGCCAAAATCAATAATACACCAATAATATGATTATGTAATAATTATATGTGCTTTATTTAATTATAATTATAAATAAGGGAGAGAGATAGAAAAGAGCAGGGAGAGAGAGAGATAGTCAGCACCCTTGAATCCAATAACATCCCATTGGTCCTTCTTCACCCTTGGCTTCTTGACAGTGGAGGTCCTGAGTCATTCTTCTGCTAGTGGGGGCCCCAAATTGTTCGTCTGGGGGTACCAGCTTTATACAGTCCAAATTCCAGGTATCCATGGAGGCATAGTCCTAATTTACAAGTGAAGTGAGGATGGGCATACCTTCATCTACATGCTTCCCCCAAGATTTTGGGGGGTGTTGGTGATCATTGATGCCATCTATCTCATAACTTTTACTGAGGATATGTATATGTGCAGTTGCTCCCTTTCACACAG
>NW_008678782.1:28372-56937 GCF_000695815.1 Acanthisitta chloris
TTCAGACCTGAAATTGGTGCCATGCAGTCATAAATTCCTTGTTTATTTCAAGTTCACATGGTGGTGGTTTATTTTCCTTAGCAGTGTGGAAACTGTGCTCTTAAATTCCATACAGGTGCTCACCTGCATATTTAGAAAAGCAAGCCCAGTGGTGGCAACATGCAGTAGTGTCTTGTAATGATGCTTCCATGTGATGCAATAGGTTGTATTTTCAGCATACAGGTAAGAATTCTCTACAATAATGAGTGAGGTTTTAATTCTATCAGTAATACCTTGCTCAGAATGACAACACAACTGCAAAGTTAGGTGCAACCATTCAGAGAATGTATAACTAGAAGCACTGAACTAAATGAGTCCAGTACAGTGTTTGAAGAAGACCAACACTCACTACTACAAAACATTCCCTTTTTCCTCAGGGAAATATCTCAGTAACTACATTGCAGTTCAGTTAAATTCTACCTCATAACAGTAACTTAACTGTTGAACAAAATGAGAACATAATACACTTCTTTTCTCAACAAAGATAACAAAATCATGCTTTTACATAAACTTCTGATCAGAAGAAAATCTTTATTACTATTCTATGCCATCTCTCACCTGTGTACCCTAAGGGTGGCTTCCCACCCCTGGTTTTCCAAGTCTTGTCAAACTTGCCAATTGTGAATCCAAACCCATCCTGGTCCTTAGCAATTTACAGTAAATCTTGGCATAACATGACCTTTTCCTAGTAAACCTGATGACAAACACAGTATTATTTACACCCTGCTCATTTTGGGCAGTGTTTCTTTGGACAGAAACCATTTTCTTCCATAAGTGACTATGTCACTGCATGAAACCACAGTGATATCAATCATTTGGAAGGCAAAGGATGTGGACAGGCCACAGCATTCCAAGTCCTCTCTCAGAAACAGTGGAATTTCTTCTCATTTCTCCTTCATGAAGATCTCTTGTATGGCATACAGCACCACAGAAGTGTGGAAACTTGTGCTAAAAGGTCATAGAAAAAAAGAAATCCTAAAAAGAAAAATAAAATCACTATCAATTCATTAAATGAGTCCTGAAATTCTCTCATGTGATTATGACTTCTGTTTTTGGCAATCAACCTGTTAGTGGTTAATAAGAAATAGCTCCTGGTTTTGGCAGTCTCATTTAGTGCTCTGTTTATGCCCTGATACGATAGTTCATAGTGTAAAAGTTAACAAAATACATTTTAAATGCAGCTGTGGATTTCCTCAGTATTCCACTTTTCAGCAAAGCAGGCATACAGGCCTTTAGCAGACACGAACAGCAACAAGACTTAACTGCTTTAGTGGCTGCACACATTTCTGACAGTCTCCTGTGCTCTGAAAACCTAAACCTTGTCTGGAGCCTCCTTTTTGCATGTAAAAAAATCCCTGTGCTCACACACTTCACCTTAAGCTAAGAACACAGCAACACACAAAGATGAAAAATGGATGCAATAATTGGGAATGGACCGTAATTTTTAATGAAATCATCTAGGCAAATTCCATCTTCTACTTTGTTTATCACTCAGTAAGTTGATATTTAAAGTGTGAGCAAGAAGCAGCCAGTGAAGATACATCACAGACATACACACATACATATGACTTCATACTTCAGTCTCAGATAAACACACTGTACACAGCCTGTGACCATCTGTCAGGACTCAGTATTCACTGGCAATTTCTAGGTTTTAAGTCAGGGTTTGTAATAGCCAGCAGAAGTGGTGAACATGTTCAGGATGCTCTGCTTCTTCATCTGAGGAAGGCTAAAAATCATTGAAGATATGTAATCTGTTATTGTCAAAAAGATATGCCCTGAAAGGATATCAGTAAGAAACATCTCATTGCTTGGCATCTCTTTGTTTTTATGGATTTGCTTTGGCAGGGGAGGTTGGCACTCAAAAAACTTTAATCCCTTTTAAGAAAAATGTATTTTTAGACTAAACAGAGACATGTTCAATACTTGCCCAGATGAGCTTACAAGGTTAAAACTGCTCCACACATGTTTAAAGTTTAGTATTTCCAGCCTGTAAAGCATTATGGGAGCATGACTAAATGGTGCAACCTATTTTATAACAAAAATATAGCCCCATGGTGATTACAGAATGCAAAGCTAATAGAAACTCTTTAGCGATCTGCTCGCTTTTTTTTTTTTTTTAAATGAGGAAGTGTGTGCTGATAAAAAAATCCTGAAATATTAGTCAAGAAGGCTGATAAAAAGATGCACAAGCTGATACTGGCTGTATTAGCTCTGAAATCTTCAATGGGATGACTGTTGGGGCAGCAATCTACTCACATTTCATGAGAGGGAAGGCTTGCATTCCCTCACTGGAGCTTCAATTTGACTCTTTTGACCTCAAGCCTGTGAAGCAACTCTGCGTGGCAGAAGACTGTGCTGTATAGATAACCTGGCCCATGCTGGCTAAAGTTTAAGGGTCTCTCCTCTTGTTCCCCTGCAGCATCACCTTGTGCAGCCACCATGCTTGCACATGAAGCATAAGAAAGCCCAGCTTTTAGAGCTTGAGTAGTGCCATGCAGTGCATGACATGTGAGACAGAAGCAGGAGGAAAGAGCTTTGTCAGTGCATTCCAATCCTGTCAGAAACAATGGCTCTTTAGCTGGGCTCCAGGCCACTGAGGAAGAAGCAAAATGTGTGCAAGCTCCCTCCCACCATGGAAGCATTTCTAATTTTGACCAAAGAGACACCTTCATTTTCAAAAAATGATAAATTAGTCACTGCCTGCAGCTCTTAGTTTTGTTTGAGATGTGTAAATTTATTGTCAGGCTAAAAGAAAAATTGAGTCTTTTCAGTCAGGATAATTTCTAGGTGGCATAGAAAATGTTGCTGAGTAAAGGGACTTCCTTACCCTCTTGTCACACTGCACAGTCTGTTTGGAGTCTGCCCAAAATATTTTAGTAAATATTTGCACAATCTTAGATGAAAAAAATAGGAGAACAACTGTTGCACAGATGTCAGTAGGACACAGGTCATTTCAGAATAGCTCATTGACTGAACCCAAACTGGGAACCCCCACTCCCAAGACCAGTGTCCACTGCCAATGCTCTCAAATGGAAAACCATCATTTAAGGATATATTTTGCAAGTCAGATGTAAATATATATAGGGATTTTAGACCAAGATTTTTTATTATTATTGCAATTCTAGTTTAAATATGCAGATCTGTATTTTGTTATGAAGAAATAAGCTGCATTGGAGGAGACCCTTCTATGAGCCTGCATTGGGATTAGCACCTATGGTGTAGGATAGGACTTCAGCTGTAGCTCTGTGAGACAACCACTGACTTTATTTCAGGAGGGGAGCTATTCTCAACCTTATACGTGACTTACCTGTTTCCTAACATGGATTTTGATAAGTATTAGCCACAACGCAGTAGAAAGCAAGCCTGTTGTAGGGATGTTCTTTTAGTCCTATTCAGCAACTAATAGTTTCCATATCTGGATTGAAAATTCTAGCACTAGTCTGTTTCTCCCAGCTCCATCTTTACTGTGGGAAAGGTGGAGGAAACTTGATATAGAAGTAACTTTGTTTATGAAGTTAATGGCAACTTTTTGTTTATGGATTTTCATAAGGAAGTCATGAGTTTAAGCTGATTAATCTCATTTTAGTTGAGAGGAAGAAAGAGGACTCAGGTTTATTGACTTAAAGGGAGAGAGAGTCCAGTGGACTCCCAGCAGAAAGTACAACAATAACTAGGGGATACTTAAAATCATATAGTCTTTGATGCTTTTGAAAGAAGAAAGAACACATGCAATGAACTATTCAGGCCACAACCTTTAGTTTCATTATATCACTGATGTAGATTCAAATACTATTCAAATAAATTTATAACTATTTTTACATGAAGCAAGCTAATTAGTAATCTCTGCTGAAAAGAGCACTTTGAATGAGATGATATGTATTGCTTTTATATCTGGAAACATGCAGACATTGTCTTATTTGGTCTTCGAATCAGCATGAATGACTGCCCAAAAGGTTTAACATGCAAAGACAAGGATCAAAAATGCAAAGTGTCAGATATAGTGTGAATTTAAAATATTTTGTGAATTGCCACACAGCTGAACAGCTCTGGCTATCATTTTGCCTTCTCATTTTACTATTTTACAGCCTGATGATCCATAAATGCACTCTGAGGAAAAAAACCAACATTTTCAACAGTACATCATCAATGTAGTTTCTGCATGATTCTGAGAATCTGTGCTCTGCAAGGTGCTGCTATTTTCCCATTACACTGAGCTGAGACTAGACTAATTATATTGCTTTGTGGTTTGTTTATTTGGTTTCTTCTCCCATAAATGAGCCTTTACATAAAATTAACATGTTCTAATATTTCATCCTGGGAAGTGACTGAATTACTCAGAATGAAGGGGTCCAGTGCCACTAATGAACACCTGAAGCTACTGGTGTTCAAGTACCTGAATGCCACCCGTTTTGTCACAGAGAATTTTGTCAGTAAGCTTACCATGAAACCTATATGAGCAGCCTTAAAAAGTGGACGCAGTGGTATGAGTAAGACAAATCATTGAAATAAGCAATTTTAGAATCTTAATGCCAAACACTGAAGCAAATGCTTCAATTGCCTGCCATTGAGCATATTAAAGTTACTATTGATACATCAAATTTAACCAACGTGATCAGGCTTCCAATCCAGCAGTTTGGGAAATTCAGTGAAATGATTCCCATTGTATCTACACCTGCAAGACTGACAAAAGAGTACAGCTGACCACTATATCCCTTCAAATCTGTGTAAACTCCCTCAGCAGAGAGAAGCAGCTAATAAGTAATAAGGCTATGGAAACAGCTCCAACTAGCCCAGTTTCAGATGGCATGGCAAGAATAAATTTACCAAATGAGATGTGAGGTTTTAAACACGCATTACGCATAATACATATAAACTGACCTAGGAAACTTGCAGCTATACCCTTTTTCAAAGAGCAACCATGTATGCTATAATGAAAGGACCATTCTGTAGCTGTAAAAAAAAAAAAAAATCTCCACTATTCTGCAAAGAAAAGGATAAGAGGATTAAAAAGGTAAAAGAAAGCCCAAGAAAATAACCCTTCTGTGTGCAACTGCTTGCCTGGGTGTTGTGATCTGCAGCTCATTCAGAGGATTTGCTCTCAGAGGCAGGCCTGTATTACTAGCCAAATATTCACTTTAAGAGGGTGTTGTTTCTGCTGAAGTAAACAATTATATACATTGTCAACAAATGAGCTTAAATTAAACCCTTAAAATGCAAAGGTATTATTCCAGCAGGTTACACGGAGATACAAATATTAATTTGCATTTTCTTCTCAACACATTTAGTAGCTATCTTCAGTGGCCAACGAGAGTTCAGTGTAAAGATTGCTTGCTAGAAGATAGCTATTCCTTCTCCAAGCCTACAAGATTACTTCTTTATCTTTACTCCCTCCTCAACTGCAGTTAGAGGAGCCATACCATAGTGGTTGAAGGAAAGTGCTACTAATCTCTTAATTGAAAGGAAATGATGGAGAGATAGCAAATGAGCAAGGGAAACTGGAGAACAGAGCTTTCTTATGTCCCCACATGGTAGATATCATTCCACGCCTCATCAGTTAATACAGCAATATTAACTATGATGTACCTAATCTTTTCCCTTAAGACAGAATACTGAACCCTTGAAGAGAGGTTTGAAAGCTTGACCCACACTCCTGCCAAGACCTTTCTTCACTTAAAGAATAAGAGAGCTTCATAAATGTCTCAGAAAGCCCCTGAGTGCTCCTGAGTGATAGACAAAACCTCAGACATCCAGAAAGCAGTGTCAGTTTTCAGTGTTATTTGCCATTCTACATGATCAGAGGATCTGCTTCTAAGCCTGGCAGGCAGTTTCTGGCTAAATCCTCCTAGTAGGTTGCTGCATGTGACAAACAGCAGGGGCAGGGAGCTCTTGGGGGCCATGGTACTCTGCCAGGGCTCCAGGGAAAGAAGAGAGCCACCCACTACTCCACATTCTTTCTATGAAGTGCTTCTGCAAATGTATGTGTGGGATCCAAAGGTGAGGATGCTGTATCACATGCTTTGAGTACATCTTGCCCTTCCCAGGAGAGGTTCAGTATATCAAGAGTGGCAATGGCAAACCAGCATCCCCACTACCTGTTTTACTAACACCTGGTTAGTATAAGAGAGAGAGAGAGATGATGGATACGGGTCATCCCAGAGAGGTATTGCCCTCTCCTGTCTCAGGAGACATCCAACTGGAAAGACAGACCAGCTTTATAAAATTTACATTTATATATATATATATATAGCACATATCTTCTTTGATTAGTTTTTTTGAAACACAAACATTAATTTTATATCAGAAATTATCAGATTGCTTCCTAGGAGGTAGACTTACTTTGTTCTAAGGTGATTCTTCATGTGTAGATACATTTATATTTATATTTATATTTAAATTTATATAACACTGCAGTTAAATTACCATTGCCTATATTAAAACCAAAGTATTATTTGAAGCAGACTACAGCCTATGTCAAACATTAGAATTCCCCAAATTTGATGGCAAGATTAATTTTAGATTGTTTGATTAATTATACATTGCAAAGTTGTAAGGACCTATTTTGTTGTTTTTTCTAATTTGCAATTTAAAATTTAAGCCATTTTTTGGCATTGGTTAATACTGTGTTTTGAGGTTAGCTGGCTGTATTTCTGATCTTTTAAATTACTTGCATATTTGTTCTTATTCCCTTTTACATTCACTAATACTTTATATTTGATTAAAAGATTTATTTATCTATTTAGTCTTAAAGTAGCCAAAGGCAATAGTTGTTTCTATGCTGTTTGCTTTTGGGAAATGCGTCATGTGCCACCATCAGAAAAGGTTTAATTTTATGAAAGAAACCACTGAAAATGCAAATATTAATATTTTAAAATAATTGCTGAAACAAATACGTGTAAACGTATACATTCATAAATCATAAGGCCAGAAGTGACTAATGTAATGTAGCAACTGAAACTGATCTCCTGTACAGTGCCAATCATAGGACATTGCCAAATTTATGCTTATTGGAATAAATGTATGTCTTTCATAAAAATATTGCACTTTGATAGAAAATTTTAGTGATGAGAAATCCACCACAGCTCATGTCTGTGTAGTCCAATGATTAACTGCCTTCATTGTGAAAAACCATGACTCATTGCTAGACTATTTTTTTGCTATGGTTGACCTCAGTCTAAAATGTAGAAGAAAAGTCTTCATTCACAGAGGTCTAAGATATCTGGAGGTGATTCCTTCTCTGGAAACAACGAGTTCTTCCTGAAAAATAATGAGATATAATTTAACAGTTGTGCTGGTTTTTGCTGGAGTAGAGTTAACTCTTTTTCACAGTGGCTAATATAGAGCTATATTTTTGATTTGTGCTGAACACAGGGTTGATAAAATAGAGATGGTTTTGTTATTGCTGAGAAGACCTTACACAGACCCTAGGCCTCTTCTGTTTTTTCATATTGCCACACTGTCAAGGAAGTTGGGGGTGCATGGGATGTGGGGAGGAGACACAGCTGGGACAGGTGACCCAAACTGACCAAAGAGATATTCCATACCATATGACATCATACTCAGTATATAAAGTGGGGAGAAGAAAGAAAGATGTTTGGAGTGATGGTGTGTATCTTCCCAAGTAATTGTTGTGCATGATAGGACCCTGCTTTCCTGGAGATGGCTGAACACCTGCCTGACCATGGGAAGCAGTGAATAAATTCCTTCTTTAGCTTTGCTTGTGTGTGTGTGGCTTTTGCTTGCCCTAGGAAACTGTCTTTATCTCAACTCATGAGTTTTCTAGCTTTTCTCTCCCAAATCCTACTAATGAGGGAGGGAGAGAGCAGCTGTGTGGTGCTTTGTTGCTGGTTGGGGTTAAACCACAACAACAGTATTCTACTGAAATGAGCAAAACCTTAGGAATTCAGAGACACAAAGTTTCTAGTTTGGAAATGCTGTTTTCCATGTGGTTAGCAGCTATACCACAGAATTATGCTTAAAGCAACACACTTGTAGTTTCACAGGCATAGATGCAACTTCAGCTGATCCTGCAAAGAATGCATAATGGCTGCAGATTCCTCTATACTTCTGATTCTTGAAGTCTTCTTTCCCAGCTTGGCACAGGCACCAAGGCCAAGTCCAGCAAATGCCTTCGTGATAATTTACTTAATGCTCCCTTCTTTTGCAATATTTCCCCATGTACATATGTGAGAGTGGTGCCTGCAGGCCTGGAAAAGGATGAGGGCTGATTTTACTGGGCACTAGACCGACACATAGCAAGAAGCAGGTTCTCACATTCCCTGCAAATGAGGAGAAGTGGGATGAGTCAGAAAGCAGAAGCAGCAAAGCCACATTTGCCCAATCTTGTGGCAGGAGAGAGGGCAACATGGCCCCAGGCCCAGAATTGCTGCTACTGCAGCTGCCTTGAAGTCACCCTGCCCAGGTCCCTGACTCCTGGGGAGAGTGGGCTGCATGATGGAGCGAGAATGAGTGCTCCCAGAGGCAGCCTCAGCTGCTCCCCAGGTCCCGATAACTGGTACAACTGGTTTTTCAGTGATTTTCTCATTAGCACAATGTTAAAGCTGATCCCAGACACTGGACAAACTCTCTCAAGCTGCAGTTTTAGCTCAGGAATCAACAAGTCTCCTCCTTTGGATTGGTATATCTTATTAAAAATGGATAAATTAGGACAGAATGGTAAGTGTGTTCTGTATCATTTCACAGGTAAGATACCTATTCAAATATCCAAATAAATAAAATTCTGCTATGCCTGACCCTTCATTTATTTGACTTGGGTAGAGGCTCGCCTCTGAAGTCATTGTAGAGGCAATGCAGTGAGGTAATACACAAAAAATTAAAAAGTTATGACATCGCTATAGAGCAACTTTGAAATTAATTATATTTTACATATGTTAAGAAATATTAGGTATACTTATGTATTTTTACAAAAACTTTAGATTTCTGGTCTGCAAATTTAATGTACAAATATTTGCCAGAGTGCTGGTACTCTGCCACTGTACAAATCTAATTTATGATGTGATCTGGTTGGGTCTAATAAAATCACTTTTGTAAAGTCACAGTGGCTCCAGCTTATCTGTAATCCTTAATGTTGAAATACATTAAGTGGTAGACTTTGATCTGAAATATTTGAGAGCATGTTACACACAGAACACTCTCACCACTATGTCCTATTGAAGCAGAAAAAGTGTTTAATGTTCTAACCAGTACAAATGACACAGAAAAGCAAAGAACCTTCTCTTTTGTTGCTGAAATAAAAACTTCTCAAAAAATCCCACTTTGTTTGATGTTTTTCAAGCATCACTGTTTAAATATTACTGAAATTCTTATAATTGAAACATTTATTTTGGTGCACTGTAACACCTAAGGAGGTACAAGTTGAGGTCTTCAACTTTAGATTAAAGCAAAAATGCCCCTTTTTTTATTTTAGTAGATCTACACTATTGCCAATGCATGTAAAATAATGCTAATTCTTATTTTTGTTGCCTGGAAACTTTGACCTGCAGACCTGCTGTTACATTAATGAAAGTAAGGGAAATTTTGCAACTCTTTTCCATGAGCAAAACTGCAGTTCAAAAGTAGGGGCAGCAGCTGTGACGTGTCTGCAGTTCATGCCCCTAGCACAAAGAGGCCTCTAGTGGCACTCAGACATGGATCAAGGCAGGGAAAAAATGGGAAATTCAGCAGTGCTCAGCTTTTTTTTCCCCTCATTTAGAGACAAGGGTTGTATATACCTACAGCTGATCATCAAAAGGAATGCCCATAAACCCAGACTATTTTAAAATAAATCTTTACATGCTTTCATTTTCAAACTTTCCTTAAAATATCAGTGGAGTTTGAGCAAAGGCAATAGTACCATCCTGAACATATCAGCATTATGGAGAAGCAGATCACAGTAATTTGACTATTTAATTTATTTCGATGGTCAGAGAACTCTGAAGCTTAAAAAGGGAGGACCAAACTGATTGAAACTCTGTTATTTGATGGCAGATCATTCTCGCAGCATGATTTATTAATGTGCCTATTACATAACCCCAAATGCTTGTGACACCTGCCCAGCTCCCAAGGGCCATTTGTTTCCTATCAAATTTCCAAAACTCTTCAGTTTCCTCCCAACAGTCTGTTCAATGTTGTTACATCTTCAGCACATTGAAAACTGAAATAAAATTCAACATCAAATAAAACATGGCATGCAAATACAGGTGATATTATATGGATAGATATGTTTATCATTCAATTCAATTCTTTTTCAGCTGTCTCTGACTTTTTAGCTTGTGTGTTATGTGAGATATTCTCACATTTTGAGCCCAGTCTCCCAAAGAATCCAGAGCAGAATTTTGTCCCATTGATGGAAGGGGGAAGAACCTTAAAAATAGATTTGATGGTATGGTATGGAGCTCCCTGAATCCTCATACATTTGTAGGGGCATTTTCCTACAGACCACCTTGCATGAGGACAGCATCTTTCAGGACTGGGACTTCCAGTTATACATTGGCTAATGCACAGGAAATATGAATGTAAAATATGAGAGTTGTGTACATCATGATTATGTTGGGAGTAGTGGTTTTACTTGAAAAATAAAAAAAAAAGGTAAACTATTTTTCTTTAATTTATTAACTGCCCCTGGTAGCATGAATTCAAATGGAATAATGAACTGATTCAGAAAAAACTTACTGATCTGAGCTGGTTTACCTGATTATTATGCACTCCTGGTGTATTTGTGAATTACTTTTCTCAAAATTGCCCAGGCCACCTTAACTAAAGAACACCCACAGAGTCTGAGAGAAGCTCATGTATATTTAATTACAGAAAATTACTTCGCAGTCTGTCACTGACACCCAGTGGTCAGACAGAGAGGATTTTTGTGGGAAGCAGAAGAAAAGCTACAGTAGCCAAGCAACGGACAAGACATCTCCGTGGAGAGCATTTATCTCTGAGTAGAAATAGTTGTTTCCTTAACTGGACAAGAGCACATGTAAAATGTAAAGTTAGGCTTGCAAAATCAGCAGGTCAAGTTCTGTGCTTAGCTCCACTTGGGCAATATCTAGTCCAGTCAATAAGAATCACAACCTTCTAGGAGTCCTAGGAGAGGATGTGTTTTTCTCAGATTTGTTCCTTTTTTTCTTAGCCTGCAGTACCACACATTAATAACTCCTCCACTGAAAAGGATACCAAAACCCTGAAACAAAAACAAAACAAAGAAACAACTTACAGTGTGATTATTGTTCAAGATTTCTGACTTTTGTATATGTATTGCAAAACCACACTTCCATTAAAAAACAAGAAAGACCTTTGCTAGCTGATCAGCTAAGATGCTGCCAATTTTTACAGCTGTCTTTGATATTAAACAGTTCTGGACATTAACACAGACAAATCTGACATATTCCGATCTCCAGCTCATTTCCAAGCCGCTGATTAACAAGCAGCTTAAAAATTCTCTCTGCAGTCTCTTCTCTTGACAATGGCCAGGCACAGGTAACATTTGCTTTTCTCTTTAGCAGAGGCACCAGGTAGGTGGGACTATCCACCTCCAGCTGGTAACAGATAACCAGCCAGATGGAGGGAGAAAGGCAAGGAAAAGTTATGCATCTCTTCCTTCCTGCAATCTCTGCTGTCTGCAGTAAGGTACCACAAACACAAAATACAGAGCTCCACAGAGAAGATACAGCCAACTACACCATAATTACGTATTCTGCACAGTGATGATGATATCAGTGACATCGTGGCTGCCATTCACAACTCTGCCAGACTGCAATGAAAAAGTGTGGAGCACCAGGCTTTTGTGCCAAAACCTCTGTAACACATCTGTAATGAAACAGTCTGGAAAACAGAAAACTGAGAAAGCCTCCTGGAAGTACAGAAGACCTCCTGAACAATGGGTGTGCATACACAGCATGCTGTTGAGAAAGAGTATAGATAAATAATTTTTTTAACAAATCAAGCAGAAAACCCAGAGAAAAAAATCACTCTTTATTGTAAAAGCAGATGGTCAGTGCCACAGTTCAACCCACTTTGCTTAAGTTCAATGGGAAATTGCAAAAGCAGCTGTATAATCCCTTAGGACACTTTTCAAGGGTCTGTAGCTGTCCACCTCTCTCTGATGTGGCTCAGCTCCATTATCACCACTAAATGTTATTCCCTGTTACTGGGAGGGCACAGGGAAAGTAGATAACTATGTGGGGAATCTGCATCTCAGAAAGGTGGGGGAAAGGCCTCAATACATTTGACCTATTCTGTCTATGCTGAGCCCTGGGAAGCAGGCTGTCTGTTGTCCCTGCTGCTCAGGGCAGTCCAGGACAAGTTCTTTTTAGGGAGCAAAGACAGATCCATTTGGGAGCATTAATGGCTCTCCCAGTCCTTACACATCACCTGAAATTTTTAGGGAGCAAAGACTCTCCCAGTCCTTACACATCACCTGAAGCACAACCTGCAAGCCTGATTCTCAGGCCTCATTTTTTGCCTCCTTTTCCATGTTTAGTTGATCTCTTTCTCCTCTGCTCTATATTACAGGAGAAGTCCCAGCCTGGCATCAAACCAAGACCTTGTCACATTGTCCAGGGGAGAGTGGTGAGGGGCAGCAGGAGGCAGCATAGAGCAGCAGCAGCTGCTGCAGATGTGCTGCTGGCAGTTCCTCAGTCATGTTACCTGCACACTGGAACCAGCACACAGCTATAGCAGCAGCTGAACGAACTAATGGCAAGTTCTCTTCTTTTTTTTTCGAATTTTAATGAACTCATAGACCAATTGAACTGCTTTGCAGTTCCCATGATGTGTCCTCAGGCAGTGATATGCAGATGTTATTTATATTGTGCTTGTAACACACTGAAGTAATAAGAACACATTTTATAATGCAAATAGTGCAACTGCTTTTCTCTATTACTAATGCATTATGTTACATAAACTTACCCTTTTCCTATCTCTACAGAATAAGGATCACAGAAGTCAGTTTTTCATGAACTCCAAATGGGCAATGCTAAAAACCTACTATTGCATCAGAAATGGAAATAGCAGTACTCCTAATGATGTCAAACACTAATTCCTATGGAAAATCTCTGCTCAGATGTCTCTTCCTGCCTTTCTTGCCAAACTACAGTCCACAAATAAGTGGAAAGGCTGAGAGAATTGGGATTGTTCATCCTGGAAAAGAGAAGGCTACAGGGTGACCTCATAGCAGCCTTCCAGTATCTGAAGAGGGCCACGAGGAAGCTGGGGAGGGACTCCTCATCAGGAACTGTAGTGATCGGACAAGGAGCAATGGGCTCAAACTGAGAGTTTAGATCAATTATTAGGAAAGAATTCTTCCCTGTGAGGGTGCTGAGGCAATGGCACAAGTTGCCCAGAGAAGCTCTGAATGCCCTATCCCTGGAAGTGTTCAAGGTCAGGTTGGATAGAGCTCTGGCAACCTGGTCTAGTGGGAGGTGTCCCTGCCCATGGCAGGAAGGTTGAAACCAGATGACCTTTAAGGTCTCTTTCAACGCAAACCATTCTGTGGTTCTATGAAAATACTAATCAATGAACCACTCGCAGGACTTTTGAAAATTCGATGAAATTTGATTCACCATTTATGCTTTTTGTTTGACATTTGATGTATTTTAGGACTCATGAACTCTGTTACAGTTTTCTACAATGGTGAAATGTACCATGCGGCATGCTTCTCAGTAGGGATGGCTTTACTGAGCTAAAAAAACAAAACAAGTAACAGTTTCCACTCTCAGATGCTTCAATCTGCTGTGATTCATCACTTGCCCATCTCCATTTGAAACTGGCACACAGGATTAGCAACTGCTATGGTTTTTTCCTTTTACAATAAAATACTTAATCTTCAAAACTTGTAAGCAAGCTTATTCTCTATGTACAATAGACAGCATAAAGACTTTCATTAACAAAGCATGAGATACTATTATAATGCAAGATTCTACATACCTCATCTTTTTATTCTTTCATGCCTAGAGAACACACCTGCTTTATTCACACTACAAGTGGCAGTCTTTTAACAATTTTGTTGCTACTGGATAGAAAACTGAGATGTAAACAGGATGCCTTTGAAACAAAATCTCCACCATAGGTGAAACTGTTTGGAATTGATCAAAGTTGCAGCAGAATAATCTTAATCTAAATATTCTAAAAGAAAGGGGGCTGTAAATTGTTATTCGAATGATAATGACACTATGTTGTATTTTGCTTATTTATGTGTCATTTCCTTTTCCTTGGGGTGTAAGAGGAAGATGGTTGTGAAAAGATGCAAAAAAATAGTATCACTTTTGCTACTGTTTTTAATGACATTACTAAAACAAAACTCCTAAAATGCTAAGATCTTTATCTGTCTTTAACTTTTGAAAGATAAAGACAGATTTATATTTCTACTGTTTGAGATCTCACTACTGAGTTATATCTTGCAGAAAGACAGAAGTTATGGGTTTGGACATGGAACCCACCAAGAGAGTTTCACAGGTTTACAAGGTCAGAGATACCATTTTCCAGAAAATTTGCTCCAAAGTTATTCATGAACTTTAAAAATTCTACCCATCCTTTTCTGCTGATATACAAATACAGCTCTGAGGATATAAATTAAAGAAAATTCTTCTTCTGTTCCTGCTCATGTTACAGTGAGGAATATCAAATAATTTTTCTTGTGTTTCTTAGATGAATTCAAAATTCATTTTTTTCAACTCTATCTCGGAGCATGGAGAAACCCTGAAATGAAGCCCTTCTTAGTTCTGTCTTTTATAAAAGACTAATGAGATAGCTGAGTGTTGTAGTTTGGCTGCTGTTCAGCTGAACTCAGACACATACACACACAGAAAGAGAGAGAGAGAGGAAGAGTGTGTGCAAGTGTTCCCAAAAGAAAGGAATATAAAGTACTTTTAGATTATACAAATAATCATCATTAGTTGTGTTTCCTCTCAGCTGCTGAATCCAACAGGAAGATGAATGAAATTTTGGAAGACTGAGCCACTCTGATACTTGTGACAAGACAAAATTAAATAATTTTGTTCTCATCTTCAAGAAAATGAGGCTCATAAGAGAGGTACTGCTGTCCTCTAGAGTAAGTCACAATATCCTAACTCTCTACTTCTGTCTGTAATATCTGGTGAAATTGGAGAAAAATCTTCATCTGCAGTTTCAGAACTGTCACCAAGAATCTGAGAAGCTGTAAAAATCTTCCACTGAATGTTTTTTATTATTTTCTTTTTTATCCTCAATGATTTAACTTGTGTGATTGTTCACAAGCATCGCACTGCTATTCACTTGCACAGCAGCTACTGATTTCAGTGGTGGACCTTTCATTTTTCTCATTTGTGAGGTTTGCATTCACAACTGCAACACACTATAAAAGCTACATATGCAAAATCACTGAGGAAGTGATTTAGTAAGGAAATACTCCTTATAAAGCTACTGTGTTGTAAGAGCAAAGCACATACATTTTGGCAAGTCAAGCACTCTGGTTTGCTAAGTAGGCCACATTTAAAAAGTTTATTCTGAATATTTACAAAGGCCAAGTAAACATAAGTCAATAAACCCCAAATTCTGAAGAAAAGCAAAAGAGACCAGATGAATTCAGCACTTGGCCGAAGTTCTAAATATCGTGTTGCTTTCATGAGTCCATAACCATCTCAGCTTTATGAATGCTGGGGCAGCATAACCCTAGCAAGTCATTGGAGCTCTGCCAGTTCCTAACAGATCTGGCCCTTTGAATACAGTTATTTTCTCACAATCATTTAAAAATTCAAGAATGCAATTTGATAAGGAGGGAAAAAAATCAGCATTCAAATGATCAGAACTCCAAATCACAGTGTGAGCTTTCCAGAGGGAAATTCAACACAATATGTAACAAACAAATCTTGGCTATACATGAGGTCACAATGAGGTCACAGCATAAAAACTGGCAATGCAGTCTTTAGTCCAATCATTCTTAAGAAAAGCTAAAAAAGAATAATTTACAGGTTCCTATGAATATACCTATGAATTCCAGGCTATCTGTTTTCTTTGCCAATGATATGAGGTCTTTAAATTTACCTTATCCTGGGGATACAGAACAGTGACATCAGGGTGCCAAAGAACATTTGGTTTTCACATTTAGACCGTGTTAAGATTTTGAGAGTTCCTAGAGGGAAGCATGTCCCACTGCCATGCAGACTGTTTTGAACTGGACCAGAGACCAAGAAAAGAGTTGTAGTGCTACAGGAAACAAGGTTTGTGAATTGATAGCTTAGCTCCCTCTCACTTTACTGGAATCTCTCTTTGGTATCTACCAAAGAGATATCTTGTCTAAGATAATAATAAGTTAAAATAGTAGTATCTACCTTGTGCTCATCTGCCTCCCAGTATAAAGATCTGGGACTGAAAAGGGTTGCATGAAGATCAACTTTTTAATAGCAAAGTTTGTCTCTGAACTGTCTTATTACTCTGAATACATGGGAGCAGTTAGCCTGTAGCTGCAGTGCTAGCACAAACCAGACTCAAGACTCAATTCTAGTCCTATTTTGTGTTGCACTGCAAACTGTGCAGTTACACAAAGCTGCAAGATAGTTTTTAAATTGTAGTATAGGTTTTATAAGCCATGATAAGGCTGTGGAGTTAATTTTTATCTGCATAGCATTTCAAGCAATCTACATCTATATTTGTAAATTGTGTGGAGGAATGTCATGTGGTGTACACTCTTTAACTATCCAGAATTTTTGATGGTCAGGATAGCTATAGTATACTGTATGGTTACTCATATTATTTCTTCTGCTACTTCTGTCTTTTCTCCTGCTATCCACTTACATATCAGCCCTATGGACAGCCTGTGAGCTGAGGAAAGGCAGTGTTTGAGCCACGACATGGTGTGAGGAATACCTTGTCTGTCTCAAACACTGTTAGGGCCACAAAAGGGATTTGCCCTAAAACGTGCTAGTTACCAAGGCAACAACTTGATATAAGCACAAAAGACATGAGTTTGAGCTAATACCAGGCCTGGCAGAGGTGAGGTCTGGTTAGCACATCCTGATTAATATATCTAAAGAAAATTCCCACTGTGGTAAACTGCATATACATATCATTGGTGAAGGATCATCCCAGACAGGCTGTATCTGTGACCACTGAACCCCCACCCTGAGGAAGCATGCAAATGAAGGCATGCCTATCCTCACTTCACATGGAAATTAGGAATATGCCTCCATGGATACCTGGAATGTGTACTGTATAAAAGTGGTACCCACAGATGAGCAACTGGGGATTCAGAACTCCCACCACGAGAAGAATGCCTTGAGACCTCTACCATCGTGAAGCCCAGGGTGAAGATGGACCAACAGGACACTGCTGAATCCATGGGTGGTGACTATCTCTCTCTCTCGCTCTCCGTCTCTCTCTCTCTCACTCTCTCTCTCTCTCTGTCAAGGCTTGCACAAGATGTCTCTCTGCCCTAGAGTGCCCTGTGGCTGTGACGGGCTACCTGACATTTTTAATGATAATCAAATAAAACCCTTATAATTTTACTATTAGATATTTACTTTTCACATATGGTCTCATTTACACCTTAATTTGGGCAGAGGCACCTCTCACAAATCAGATCATATCAGAGGTACACAGGACTCAGTATTTGGGAAAATTTGGGAATATTTCTTCATGAAATGTGCTTGTTATTTATTATTATAAAAAGTCATATTTGGCATAAAGCCAGAGTGTAGAATATAAACTGCCTAATGAAACAAAGCCAACAGATTCTATATTCTTCTACTGGTCCTCCAGACAGCAGGTGATTTCTAGCATGCACAGAGCTCCAGTGAAAAGTTTTGTAAGCAAAAGAGACTACATACTGTACTGAATTGTAAATAATTTTTCACAATGCTCTAAGAAATTCAATCTACAATCAATTGTCAAATTCTCATTTGACAAAACAGGAAACAGAATATCACTCTCTGTTCACATGATGGCACTAGTGAATTTGTGTTAATTTCCACCACTGTACTTGAAGTGGTTTCTCACAGCACCGATGTATCCAAGTTAGTGTGTTATATACTAGATAGGTGATTTCTGGATGGGTGAAAAAATGGTTGATGTGTCCGGCTTAAATGGTCATAGTTAGTGTTCAGGGCACCCTGATTGTAGGCCACTTATCAGTGGAGTTCCTGCAGGATCTTGTCCTGGGATCTATCCTGCCCAATATGGAATCACTGAACCATCAAGTTTGGAAGAGACCTATGAGATCATCCACCTAACACCATCCACCTAACACTGTCACTGTAATCGTTAACCCCACTAGACCGTATCACCAAGCAACAGATCCAGACTCCTCTGTCTCAGATGTTTCCTCTTTTCCCCTTACCGCAGGCATGGCAGAAGAAAATAGCCCCCCACCCTTCTACAATCTCCTTTTAGGTAGCTGTAATGTACAAGGAGATGCTCCCTGAGCCTCCTCTTCTCTAGACTAAACAAACCCAACTTCTTCAGCCATCCCTCATAAGACATTTTCTAGACCCGTCATGAGCCTTGTTGCCCTTCTCTGGACATGCTCCAGGTCCTCAATGTCCTTTTAGAAGCGAGGAGCCTAAAATGGAACACAGTATTTGAGGCTCCTCACCGGTGCCAAGTCCAGGAGGACTTCCCTAGTTCTGTTTGCCACATTATTCTTGATACAGGCCAAGGTGCCATTTGCCTTCTTGGCCACCTGGGCTCACGGTTGACTGATATTCAGCCAGCTGTCAAACAGCATCTGAACAATGATGTCTGTGGCTGCAAAGCCTATAAAATCACCGTGTTATTGAATTCATTTGATTGCTGTCACAAATTTTAAAGAACAGTTTGCTCACCATAACTCACAATCTATGGGTCTTCTATAATAATAATTGAAATATAACCAAACTCACAAAGTAAACTCACGAAGTCTCCAAACATTCAGATACTTTAGCATGAATTATAGACAAGTCTCTCTAAAATCAAAGTACTTATGTGTGTCATCGTTGTCACGCATGCAGTGTTTGAAGAACTAGAACTTAATCAGTTAATATTTTCCTTCTAACTGCAAGAATATAAACACTTCAAAGAGAGTGATTAATCACTGCTATGGGAGGAAAGCTTTGGAGGTATGATCAGACATCCCCTGCAATTGATTAAAAAAAAATAAAATAGTGTGATTCTCTTCATATGAAACAAACATGGCAGGCCTCCATAGAAAACATGTCTTATGTGAAAGGGATAGTTTAATGTGCTTGCCAATCTGTTTTTTTAAAGAAAGGAAAAAAAGTTGACTGTTTCTTTTCCCCACATATTTTCTCCAAAGAGAAATCAGATACGGATTTAGAGGAATACTCCTTTATCTGCTGAGAGACCATTAACGGTGGTTAGAGGCTTGATGGCACTGTAGGTTTTTTAGCAGCACAACCCAAATAAATGTTTCATGACAACAGAAGAATCACAAGTGACCTGGAATCAAATGCAAACTTTACAGGACTTGGAAACCCTGTAATAGAAACCTACATTACATTATTTTTATCAATTGACTGAGATGAAGAAGTGGAATAAGCATAATCCCTCTGTGCAGTAACACTGTATGAGATAGGGCTTAAACTGAGTGGAAGTAAGCATGAACTTCTGTGTGGAACTGGAGGTGTGGACTACAGCTTTGACAGACTACATTTTAGCTGATAAATGGTGTCTGTTATAGCCAAGGATGGTCTAAACAAAGGACCCTGACTCCCATGTTCCCAGATTTTCTGGCTCATCCCCTCATGGGCTGGGGGAGCCAGAACTCCTCTTCCAGAATGAACAGGGAAGGAAGAAAGCCAGATCCCCTTGTGCTGGTTTGAGCTGAAGTAGAGTTAACTTTCTTCACAGAGGCTAGTATGGGGCTATGTTTGGGTTTTGTGCAGAACACAGAGTGGATAATGCAGAGATGTTTTTGTTATTGCTGAGCAGAGCTCACACAGAGCAAAGGCCTTTACTGCTTTCTGTACTGCCACACTGGCAAGAAAGTTGGGGGTTCATGGGAGATTGGGAGGAGACACAGCTGGGACAGGTGACCCAAATTGACCAAAGGGATATTCCATACCATATGACATCATGCTCAGTATATAAGGTGGGAGGAAGAAGGAGGAAGGGGGGACATCTGGAGTGATGGCGTTTGTCTTCCCAAGGAACCGTTACGCGTGATGGGCCCTGCTCTCCTGGAGATGCTGAACACCTCCTGTCTTTGGGAAGCAGTGAATTAATTCCTTGTTTTGCTATGCTTGTGTGTGCAGCTTTTGCTTTCTCTATTAAACTGTCTTAATCTCAACCCATGGGTTTTTGTAGCTTTCACTCTTCTGACTCAGTCCCCCATCCCATGGGTGGGGGAGTGAGTGAGTGGCTGTGTGGTTCTTGGCTGCTGGCTGGGGTTAAACCACGACATCTAAACCACATCTGACCAAGGTCCTGCAGTGCTACTCCTACAGCTTTAAGCAGGATAAACATCCCCTGAAATAATAAGGCTCTTCTGTTCCTTTATAATCACCTACCACCTCTTTTTTCCACTCATTATTTGACCATACCTAACAGATTATCAGAGACTTTTCACCAATGACATTATCATTAAGTAACTCCAATAGAACAGATTTCCAAAACCTGCTCAGAACAGTGCCTACAACAGTAGAGAATGTAGTCCAGCAAACTACTTGCATTAGCTTTTTTCCACCACCTGTTAGAGTGCCAGTGAAGATAAACTTAAGCAGAGAATTCAGACTCTTGCACTCAAAAAGAGAATTGATATTCTGACATGGATGTCAAATTTTAAGAGAAAGACAAAATATCTGGCACAGTAAAGTAGGATGCCAGTAAGGTAAATCAATGTTTCCAAATTTCTGTAAATGGAAGCAAGGTATATAAGAAATTAATGCAAGTAAGGTCAGTGTGTGCTCATGCATGTAGAAACCTTCCACTCAACACAATTTTCTGATTGCAATCAAGTGCGAAGACTCTTAAGTAGAGGTCTGATAAAATACTGAGTTCCTACAAAATGAAGAAAACAGGACAGTGACCAGGAAAGAGTTTACTAATGGAACCTCTGAAACAAGTGCTAACTAACTTATCTTTTATGAGATTAAAATGTGGGAGGAAACCCTACATGGGAACAGTACTTCCTACTGATCATTAAACATTTTTTTCAAAAGTTAAAAGAATGCCATAGACCTTGACTCCAGTACTCTCTGCCTTTCATATTTCTTTTATTTGAAACACATAAACTTAATCCACAAATCTTCTAAAAATATTACTTTACACCTTATTAGCTACTTAACTCTTTCTTATATCTATTTGCAAATTTTGTAATCCCTTGTTTTGTTTGCATGTTTTAAAGCAGAGCACATGGTATTCTGCTTAACAGTTTGTAGGAGTTAACAGTTATGAACATTATACTATGAAATTGCACTTTGAAAAGTCATTACACTATGAAAAGAAAATACACACAAAACCAGTTCAGATGCCTATATATATTGTTATTAATACAAAAGAAATATTTTTTCCATTTTACTTTATTTTAATGTAAGATTATGTTTTATTGAGAAACAAAGAAAGTTATCAGGTGTCACATAAATCTGAAGCGAGAATCAACAAAACAGAAGACTAAGCACAAGGTTGCAGTTAATTTAAGAATGTTATTTGTTGCCAATTTTCCCCATTTATTGTGTTTTCTCTTCCAACTGTTCCCTGGGGTTTTTTTCCCAGTAGAGTCATCTCTGTATTCATTGTTGCCAGAACCCTAGCAGTTCTGTATATAGGCCAATATTTTTTGTTCTTCTGGGTCTCTCCTTCTTTGCTTTGAGGCTTCTCTCATTGTCATTGTCTGTATTGCCACTAATTTTAGAGCTGTAGTGCCATTCTGTAAGAAACTCCCTCACTGGCTCCACTAACCACATGCTGGTTTAGCTCCCAGAGCAGTTTTGGTACATGTCATTCCTTCCAGAGAAGATGAAGGGTACATCTACATTAGCATTTCAGCTGATGTCTTGTATTTTCTTGTCCAGTGTTCATTTCATTTGATCACTAGTGGGTTGGATGCCGCAAACATCTAATTTTACACATCAGTTGCATGGAAGTTTTGGCCTTGGAACACCTGTTAAAGCTGTTGAAAGCTCTTTACCCAGACACAAATTCTCTTAGATGCTAGTAATTTGAAAAATAAACCCAAACAAAGGAGAACTACCACATGGAGGCAAGCCCTGAAATAGGGGAGTGCCAGAGAAAGCAGCACAAATTTTGCAAGGATGCATGTCGTATTTTTCCCATTGACAGTACAACCTGAGAACACCAGGGTGGATGCCAACTACTCAAAGTGTCAAGCAAACAACAAAATTTGCTACAGGTCTTCTAAGTTTTGATCAGAAAGGGGAGCACCTAGAGGCTAGCAATATTTCTGTAAAATAGCTGAGTATATAATTGAGAGAAATTCTACAGGAAAGGATGTGTTAAAAATTTTGACCTAGTGGAACAGGCCAGTTTTAAAAATATTTTGCAATTGCAGGCTTGCATTAGCATTTATTTATTTAACGTTGTCTTTGTAAGTGGCATTACCTAGCTGGTCTTTATTTGTTGCTGCAAAATACTTTAGAAAACATTTTTAGATTATGAAATCAATACATCTGTAGAGGACTATCTATTTCAATAATATAATTTGTATGCAACCACAAGATTTACAGACTAGAGCACATTTTCTCTGGCTGCATATAAATAATTTAAATTTGGCTTTTATCACTAAGGTTCAATCCAATTATAATTGATTTCAATGGGAAAAAATATAATCATAACAGGAAGACCCAATTGACTAGGTATGCTGTGCTGCACAAAATAAATTTAATGAGATTAGTAACATAGTATATTATATATAAAATATTTAGATGTCAAAGAGATAATATCTTAAGTAAGATACTTGTGGCACTTATAAACCTCTCTCACAGAACTTCACACTCAGCCTCTCCATAAGTCCTGTGTGCAGTTTTGGATGCTATAATATAAGAAAGACATAAAACTATTAGAGAGCATTCAAAGGAGGGCTATGATGATTGTGAAGAGCCTAGAGGACAAACCATGTGAGGTGCAGCTGAGGTCACTTGGCTTGTTCAGTCTGGAGAAAAGAAGACTGAGGGGAGACCTCATTATTGCCTCCAACTTCCTCATGAGGGGAAGTGAAGGTACAGGCACTGATGTCTTCTCTCTGGTGACTCGTGACAGGACCAGAGGCAATGATATGAAGCTGTGTCAGGGGGGGTTTAGGTTGGATATTAGGTAACGGTTTTTCACCCAGAGGATGGGTGGGCACTGGAACAGGCTCCCCAAGGCAGTGGTCACATCACCAAGCCTGACAGAGTTCAAGAAGAATTTGGACAGTGCTCTTGGGCACATGGTGGGATTGTTGGGGCTGTCCTATGCAGGGCATGGAGTTGGAATTCAGTGATTCAGTGATTCAGTGATACATTGTCATATAATGATACTGCTCTAGATTCCAGCTCAGGGTGCAATATGTCCTATAATGACCTGCATAACACATATCTCTGGTTTCAGAGTAAAGAGCATGGACCCAGGCAGGTTACGTAACAATATTATGCTAAATCTGCTCCTTTGAACTCTGCACGTGTTTGAGTGAGCCCTAGTTTTAGGACAGTTGGCTTGTTTTTTTCTTTTTAAAATTGAAAAGAAAATGTAATATTTATCTGGGATCTTGAAAGACAGTTTTAGAAATTATTTTAGTTCATAGCTCTTAATTTCTGTACACTAACTAGGTATACAACAAAATCCAAGCAAGAATTTGCTCTCTTTCCAATTTCTTCATCTTTCTCACTATATCCTACAGTCCTGCATCTATTATTTAGTGCTCTTCACACAGGTGAAAAAAATATTTAATGGAGTTTTTTATGGAGTTCACTGTTGGACTCGATAATCTTTTCCAGACCAAATGATTCTATGATTTCTATATTCCATGTCTAGCTTTTTCTCTTAAATTCTGTAACATTCTGAGTCAGGGTCCAGGCTCTACTGATGACTGGCAGGTTGAGAATGATATCAGAATAAAATAATGTCGCTTGCTATTCTTGTTTAATAAAACTATCAAATGGATGAAAAACACACCCACATATATAGGTTGCAAATTTATCTTTTCCATCTGGCTCTAAAAGTTAGGGTTTAAATGGTGTGGCAGATGCACTGAAGAATGGATCTTGGGCAGCAGGCCTGGCCTTGTTTTGACTATCTGGGCAAGTCTTGGAGCTACACAATCATCCTACAAACCTTAGTGTGCCCCAGAGGAAAACTCCAATGTGTTGCTTGGATAATGTCATATGTAGCCCTCAAACTTCAGGGCACCTGCTGAGTGTACCCTTACTACTCTAGGTCAACTTGCAGGCAATTTTTAGCTCCACCTGCAGAACTTCACCATCAGAAATTGTACATTCACAGAGCCATGGAAGTGGTTTTTTCCTCAGGAGTATCTTAGTGCACAGGAGTGAGCTGCCAAGTTGTGGCTCTGTTTCTGATTCTGCTTATTAGATTCACACAGAGACCAGGACAGCACCATTACAACAGGTCTAAAAGAGAGTTGGTGCTACTACTTTATTGACAAGACTACATAGAATCATTGAATCATAGAATGACTTGGGTTGGAAGGGACCTCCAAGATCATGTAGTTCCAACTCCCCTGCCATGGCCAGGGACACCTTGCCCTAGACCAGGTTGGTTCAAACCTCATCCAAACTGGCCTTTGTCATTTACAGTGATCGGACAGCCACAGATTCCCTGTGCAACCTGTGTCAGTGCCTCACTACTCTCACAGTAAACAACTTTTTCACAATATCTAATCTAAATCTATCCTCTTTATGCTTAAAACCACTACCCCTTGTCCTGTCACTACATGTCCATGTAAAAAGTCCCTCTCCACCTCTCTTGTAGGTTCCCTTCAGGTACTGGAAGATGCTATAAGAATGCCCCTAAAGTCATCTCTTCTCTAGGTTAAACAACCTCAACTGTCTCAGCCTGTCTTCATAGAAGACATCTTCTTTCAAATATTTTCTGTGCTGCTGTTAGGATAATTATTTCAATATTTGCTTAAATTCTTCAAATAACTTTACCAAGAAAAAGAGAGAGAAAGAAAAAGACAAACCTTTTGTAAATGCATAACAGATGCACCAGTGCATGCCGGGACAAATGTAGAACAGACTGGGACTTGTCATCACACTTCTCACAGCCACATTCTTTCCCCAGCTCATGTGGCCTACACCTGGGATACACTGGCAGGGCAGCTTGTGAGGCTCCCAGGTTCAAAGCAAATGCTTCTACCTTTGTTCCTGCCTGTAAATCTTTTTAATTTCAACATTTTTCCTCCCTGCCATCAATGTTGCCTTTCAATAGTAGTGTTTCTGACTATATACCAAGATATGTTGAGGGGCTTTGGTGTTTTCTTTTTTTGTTTGTTCTTTAGTGTACAGGAACTAGTTTAGTGTGTTTTGTTTGTGGGGGTTTTTTTGTTTGTGGGGTTGTTTTTGTTTGTGTGGTTGGATTTTTTTACTGTTCAGGTCACCCATTGAAACAAATAGTAGAAACTAGAGCTAAAATTTACATAAAAGTCACAGTTAGAGAAAGTTGAGTAGTTGGAAACTTGAGGACTCTTGGCAATCTCTGGACATTTGTTACATTGCATGATTACACTTCATAGCAAATTATTCTTTAAGATGATGTGAAAAGACAGAAGTTTAGTCTCCTTTCCGTTGTTGGTTGTTGAGGTTTTTTCAGCAATAAGAAAAGGTTCTTCAATAACTCTAAAATGTAAGGGTCGATGATTTATCTCTAGGATTTTTTTTAACTGGGAGACTAGTGTAAACTGGCTGCACAATAATCAAAGGTCAGGCCTTCATATATGTTAAAGGTTGCAAACTGGCACTCATGCACAGAGATCTATCATTGCCAGAATTGGTTAAAATTTATCCCTTGCATTAATAGCTCTAGTGCATGCAGAAAGTGCTTTCTTTGAAGAGTGAGACTCAAAAAAAATAGGTCCAAAACCAAGCAGGTAAAAACGCAAAAAGCCCAAACACCCCAAAACAAACAAACAAACAAAGAAAAAGAACAAAACAAATAAGGGAATGGCAAGGCTACAACAGTCCTTCCTGTGTACAACTAGGCCAAACACATTTTTTGACTTAGGATTTACCATCCTGTATGTTTCCAGCTACCCATACTGCAACATGCTGATATGTAGCTGGAAGCTGAAGTAATAAACATCTATACTCTCTCTGATGCTTTCCATATTGGCTTTTACATTAGAATAACATCACTAGGAATAAAGTCCAGGTACAGTAGTATTCTTTGAATTGAGGTCTGTTTTAGAGTATGCATTCATGCTCTTGCACCTTTCTAGCATCTATCTCTCTGCCACTACTGCAGATGAGGGCTAAAGCTGCCCAGACAATGTGATGTGACAAACACATTGTACACTACACATTTGCCATGCTTTTACTGACCCCACAGAATACTAGTAGAGTACTGGAATGAAGACATTTGATAATTGTCTACTCTTGATTTTGGGAAGTGGTTTTAAACATATTCTCCTTAAAAAAAAGAAAACTAAAATCTGACTATATAATCTTATGACAGCATTATCTGATTTTCTTTGTCCTATATCTGTTCTGCAACTGTCCTTAATGATCTCACTTCATCACAGGATTCTCTGTATTAGCCAGTATGTATCTGACTAGATCAGGCCAGGGTTTCTAAAAAGAATTTTTCTTAAACTGACATAGGACTTTGCTAAATAAATAAATAATTAAAAAGCCACTATCTTCGATACAAAACAATCAATTTTAATTAGTACCAAGCAGAAATATAGTTTTTAATAACCATTTTATAAATCTCTGTAATGAGACCTAGTTCACAACAAAACCCTCTTATTTGTATTAAGACTTTCCAGTGATGGGGCTAATATGAGCCTTACAGCTTTCTTATTTCACTTTACTCATACCTTAATTTCAATTTCATGCAGAGCATGTTAACCCTGAAGCACCTAAAATGAAAAAGGGCTGAAAAGAACTGAATCATTTTAGAGGAAGCTAGTATGGTTTCTGCCTTCCCACTGGAAGTTATCTGCCCTCTTTCTATCTTGAGCTAAAATGAAAATTATCATCCTTCTTTAATTCCAGTGTTTAAGGCAGTTTGCGATGCCACAATTCCAGGTAACAGCTCCAGAAAGCACTTAAGAGTCCGAAGTGAAAACCGCGGCTTGACTCACCTGACCTCTTACCAGTTCAGCACCAGTGCAACCCAGCTACTGGGAAACTACTAGAGGGTTACCTGTGCAGTCAGCACTGAAACCCAGCCTGTCCTTAACTCTGGTGGGACAAAAACCAAGACCATGACTCTGTTGACAATGGTATACTTAACATAATGCCAATTGCCTATGCTTACAAATGTGTCTTAACAAAATTATATTGATTTCATGAATTCCACGATAAAAATGTGGAAAGTAGCAACAATAAGCGTCCTGTACGGTTTTGGGTACCACAATATAAGATAGAAAACTATTGGTGGCAATCCAAAGCAGGGCTGTGAAGATGGTTAGTGGCCTAGAAGGGAAGCCAAACAAAGAGCAGCTGAGGTTGTTTGGCTTGTTCAGCCTGGAGAAGAGGAGACTGAGGGGAAACTTCATAGCAGCCTACAGCTTCCTCACAAGGGTAAGCAGAGGGGCAGGTACTGATCTCTTCTCTCTGGTGGCCAGTGACAGGACCCAAAGGAATGGCATGAATCTGTCAGGGGAAGTTGGATATTAGGAAACGTTTCTTCATCCAGAGCGTGATTGGACCCTGGAACAGACTTCCCAAGGACTCATATCATTCATGTAGTGGATTATCTTCAAATAGAGTCTTCTGGAGAGAGATAATCTCACCTGCATCAATATGATGTTCTTGCCAGGACAATTTAATAATTTTTGTAATACCCAAGTCTTGAGTAGCAAATTTGCTTTGGAAAATCTTGTCTAAAAGCCAGAATAATCATGTTTATTAAAATATTATTTTGTATTATGTCTCTAAAATTAGATTAAAATTGTCAGATTTCTTAAAAAAACATAAATTTAAGGAATGAAAATACAGATATTTTACTTCTAATTCATTTTAATGAATATTGTCCTCGAGACACACAAGAGCCACAAAAGAGTTAGTGGGGTGATCATTTTTGCATACATATGCATCTTTCATATGCATGCATACCTGTTTATCTATGATGTTGCCTCAAAAAATTGTGAAAGCTAAATAACCAAGACTGAATAACCTTGATAATCAAATTATGTTTTAAGTGATGAAGCAGAGAAATAGAGATTCAGTCTCACAGGAAATATTTAGTTCAATATTTTCTTTATAAGATCTAAATGAAAACTTGTCAAAAAAGGAAGGTTCAGTTAAAATTTTATTAGTGAGGACAAGTATTATGAAGCAAATATCTGCTTCTTTTATTTCCCTAATTTAAATCCTAGTCAGCTATTGGACAGTGATTTGTCCTACTGGTCAAACATTCCCTTAGGTACTGTGTCTAAATAGGGA
>NW_008678782.1:56957-66770 GCF_000695815.1 Acanthisitta chloris
ATTTTCTCCAAATTTTTTATGGCTGTGTAAAACTGATTCTCTTCCACAAGTTAGAACAAATTTAAAGCTGGTTTGTATCTGTCTACCAGCTGGGGCTTCCACGGCATCTTCTCCATGCTATGCAAAATAGAAGCAATTTCTGTCAATACACAGGTAAGAGGTTGTTTGAGTCATTTCCCTCAATGTCAGTGATGACAGTAAGCCACAGTGGTGCTTACACAGCCCATATGACACCAGATTTTGGCATACTGGCTGTTGTCTCATCCACAATTGGGCCTAGTCACCCATTTACACTCGTACTATTTCTCCTTCTTTTGCTGTAAGCTTTGATTCCTCTCTTATTTATTAATGTCTCCCACGAATGACTCTCTGCACCTAAGGATGCAAAGGTATGGCTCAACAATTTGTTTTATTTTAATTACAACCCTCTTCTTTGCAACAGTTTTAAACTTTCAAAAAAAACTTTATTCTCATTATCTGGCAGCATAGAACTCCAAAACAGACTAGGAATTTTGAGCTCTATTGCTGATGGCCTACATGGTAATCAAACCTCTAAGAAACAGATGAAATCTGAACCATTTATTTGAGGTAGAAGAGATGCAAATACATCCTCAACTGTACCTCAGATGTTCAATTACAATTTTAGTGTCAGTCTCATTAGAGAGTTTTGTTACTTCTTGTTTCAGCCTTAGTTTGTACTATTGAAAATTCCCTTTTCTCTTTGCAAACAATGCATTAAGTCATATAAAAAGCTCACAATATCCTGCAATCTTCAGTAAAAACAAGCTAACGTAATAGGAAGATTTTTCTAAGCTGGGTTTCTCAGAGCCATGCATTCTTCTATGAGGTAAGATGGTAAAAGAGAAGAGAATTTGGCTTTAAAATTAAGGCTTTTTATTTCCTCTAACTACCAGATGCTAGTTTCTTTGGAAAGTCTTGTACAAACTGAGTACTCTCTTAAAATGTTAAAATACCTTGGAATAAAGTCAATTGGGTTTTGAGTTTCCATCTTTTATTCTGATAAAAAATTGAGATGCTATTTCCTACCAGACTGCAACCATTTGCATTTTTAATACTATACATCAGTTTTGTTGCTCTGTAACTGGTAATGGAGTGGTTTTTGTTTTTTGGATATTTGGTACTTTCACCGCTTCATTACAGTTTGTAGAGATAAGTGCACAGACATGAACTAAAGATCAAGCTCATCCTCAGTCCCCATTTTCTACCTTTCCACATTGACTTGATATTCGGCTCAATGCTGGAACAAGTTACTTGTCTAGCAAGGGAACTTGAGTTTACAGTGGTTTTCTCCACTGATTACATGCACAAATTTTTGTGTAATCAAACTCAGTTGCCTACCAACATAGGACAACTTGTTCTCTGAACTTGAACTTTCTGGTGAATTCCTTCTATGAACATAACCATATCACTTGCCTTCCTGCACTTTACTTCTGCACCAAAGGAAGAGAGTTGGCTTGCATGGCTTCTTTCCCTGTAAAATAACCATTAGTCTAAAAGCATACCTTAAAACAGGTACTTTTTCTGCCCATTTCTCTGTCTATCTTTCTTCTGATTGCCTTACTTTGTTTGTCCTCCTCCCCTTCATAGCACACTCTCTATTCCCATCTATGATGTCAAAATACATTGGAGGATTGCAGTCACATCATACTTCCAATCTGATAGAAAACACTTTGATCTCTCCTGGAAAATCTTTCCATCCTACATTTTACCACCTGTGAAAAATACCACTACCAGAGCCATGCTTGGTACCCTGTGGAAGAAAAATTGCTGTTTTCCAGATTTTCCAAACAGGAGGGTAAGCCCTCCTGTACTAAATACATAGAAGCATTGTATTAAAAACACATGGCATATTAATAGTAACAACAGATAATCTAATTGTACCAAAAAATTAAGCCATAAAGGGCAAAAAGATTTTATGAATTTACTATTAAATTCCCAATCCAAGTCTGACTAAAGAAAAAACTGTAATTCACACATGATGTAGTCCTTCCTAAATTTTATTATTTTATTAAATATTTATAGACATGACTAAACCTCTCATGATGTGATAATAACATTTATTTTAAAATATGTCCTTTTTTATCATGGCTGCTCTCCATACACTTTTCTCACTAATCACTTTTTACTTATCTTTCAGTAGTGGCATGGACACAAATAAAAAAGAATCCCAAACACCTGTTGTTTATATGATGTATTTAAAATTAATTTTCTTTTGCCTTCTGGAAAACATCTGGAAACATGTAGGTGCTGAAACCCAGTTATTTGGCACACAGCTGAATCAGATCCAGGTGGAAATTAGCAGTGTGTATTTTCTAAAATCACTATTTAATTTCTTATAATTGCAAACAGCTTAGTCTTAATAAAGAAACATTTACTGTTCTGAGTAGATACTTGCTTTGCACATAAAATTGGAACTGCAAGTTCAGGACGTTACTAAGGTAAAGTACATGAAGTTTTCTGGAAAGCCTGGCTTCTAGCTCCTAGAGAACAGGAGCATTCTCCTGAAATTCTTTCATGGAGATTCTCTCTCAGCTTTCACAGTAATGTCTTGAACAGATTGAGAAGCCCTTTTGAGAGCTGCAGGGAACAGAAAGCCCATGTAAAGTCTGGAGTTTTGGGGATGGGTCACAGTGAACAGGGGGCAGCAGGGTTGTCCCAGGTAACCCACCATCCTGCAGTACAGGCATCCCACTGCTAGCCAGTGCAGGCTCACCAGCACCATTGGGATTCCTCCACTCATTCCATATCCAACCTCCCCAACAGTCTCAGCACCATCAGAGCTGCAGAACTGCTCATGAGCTGGTGAGTCAGTAGCAGCTGAAATGTCTCCCACAGGCTGTTCTTGAGCAGCATAATGGTATTTTTCCTTTATGGGAAAGGCATATAAAACAAATTATGCAAGAATATGAGATATGTCCTTGCATTATGCGGACTTTGAAGTGACAGCACAAATATTGAACAATAACTAAAACATCAGGAGACTGGGTCAGAAGAGATTAACAAAAGGTCTGGTACTCACAGTGCTGGTCTGCAGTGGAATCATACTTACCCAAAAAGCTGTGTCAGTTGGTGTGGACAACGAGTACTACAAAATTTGTGTTTGTTTATATTTGAGGCAAACATGTCTTGGACTAAATACAAAGACGCAAAGCTGACGTACAAAGATTATCACTGCTGGTAAAAGAAGCACTCAGAAACATCACTAGTTATCTGAGAAGTGTAAAGGAGCAGAAAGGAGGATCAGTAAAACTAAAGGGGGAAATTACAGCTGAAAGACTTGGCAGTGCTTTTCAGCTTTTACTGTACTACAGCCTAGAGATGCTACCACAGAAAATGTCAGTTGTCCTTTCTTATTCAGCAACAGGGGGAAAAAAAAAGCTGCTTGAAAAAGTTTCTGAATGCTAAGCTGTAATCCAGACATGAAATAAACTGTGCAATTAGTTTTAAAATAGAGAGTTTGAAATAAAAACTCTAGTGTATACAAGCAAAAAAGATTTAACTCAGTACTTGAAATGAAAGTTGTTCAGCGCTTATTAATATAAAAAATTAAAAACTAGAAAAATAGAAAAAAAAAACAGAAAAGAAAATGGAAATAAATAAACATATCCACAATTAAGGTGCAGTTTAAACCTATGACTGATATTCAGTTGTAAAGGTCAGACAACTCTTATTTTCAGCAATACTATGTCCTGTCAATTTTGAGTTGAAGTCAAAAGTTACTGGAACAAAAGAACTCTTATTTTTCTGCCATTTTCCTTAAAAACAGAAGCTATTTGAATTTAAATGTCTGGTTTGTCTATAAAGTTGCAATCTATACTGTCAAATGGAACTGTAGTTCTTACAAAAATTTGTTGCTAAACAATGGTGTGGTTAACCTTTTCAGAAACAGAATACTATGGACTTTTCAGAACCATGTTTTTTCAAGAGCCTGGAAGCAGTCAAGAACCAAGCAAAACTTTTCAACCATATCAGAACCAAGCAAAACTCTTCAACCATTCAGAAATTGACCTGTGAATTGATTTAGAATGTGTTACTGTTAGAATGAAAGCCTTAAAATTTTAAATTAGCTCATCTAATACCTGAAAATTTAGCACCCTCTAAGCACTCATACCTGAACAGGGACAAATATCTCTATTTAATAGTGATATAGCTTAAGCTCATAGTTATTCATAAGGTATAGAAAACACGAAAGAAAATGCAATTTAATATATCTGAATTTTTTTCCTTTCAGTTTTGTTTATTAAAAGAGGTGATTTCATTTTCACATTGCATTAGGCTAGAGACCTCATATTTGACCTTTTCAATCTGAACATTTTAACTTAAAATCCTGTTTAAAAAAGTACATTTATCTTTCTGACTTTTGAGTTGAATTCACATGACAAAGTCATTGCTCTGCATTTGGGTGTTATGACAATACTTTGGGAAAGGGGTCTACTGACACCCCTTGAGAGCTGAGGCAAGACACAGAAAATAGATGGTTGGAACTAGGCTTCATAATTCCAGTTCTGAAACTGCCTCCAACAATATTTTGTAGGCATGTCAGCTTGTATTTTAGGAAACCATATTGTCAGTTCTTATGAATAGGAAGAGCTGTGGGAAGCAATAAGGATTTCCTTTATGCACCACTTAGAAGTTGCAAAGACTGCTCTGAAGGCCATGGAAATGAAAAGTATACAATTTCATTGGAAAGAGATTATAGAAAGATAAAAGCCCAGACTGAAAATTCAGAGTAAGCTTTTCGCTCACCTCGTAGACTAATATTAACAGGTAGCTAACTTCTCATGCAACTCTGTTCTTTGGCCATCATTTGATTTTCAGTGTTCAGCCTCTGCACACAGACTATTAAAATATCAAAGAAAAGAAAGAAGACATGCTATTAAAACATTTATTATTAGAATTATTGACATTATTGAAATTCAGTATCCTTCAAGTGCCGTCAGAAAAGAAAAAGATTGAATGACAGGAGTAAAAAAGCCATACAAAAAACATAAAGGAAAGACAGGGAAAGCAAAAATTAGGAAGTGAAAAGTAGTAGTAAAGAAAATCCCTGTCCTAGTTCTGGCCATTGGGCATGGCTGGGACCCTAGGGTTATTCAATACCACCTCATGCCATGGACATGGGGACAGGGTTCACATTTTTACCAGTTTGCCAGTGTATGCAGTTGGATGGCACTGGCTTCCACGTGGTGAGCAATCATGTGTGAATCATTTGCCTATCTTGTACACTCCATTATTAGTATAATTGTTGTTAGTGTTTGTTTTCTTATTTCATCACTGTTTCTAGTAAGTTGTTCTTACCTCAAGCCATGAGCTTTACATTTCTGTGCCTCCAATCCTCCTCTCCATCCTGCTGTAGGGATGGGGTGGAGGGGAAGTGAGCAAGAGAATCATGGTCTAAGGTGTTTCCATGGGAACACTAAATCGGGAATACCATTTTAAACTATTGCCCTGGTGCACAGATAAGGGGGGGGAAATGAAAATTAATCCATAATTGACTACACTGATGTTGTCTATGTAAAACAAAATGTTGGACTGCGATCCACAAGGTCAGTTTAATTCTTTGTCAGACTACATCACTGCTTTTAATGTAGTGTAAATTGATTTTACAGCAGACATCACATGCATGATGGTCTGCTTGATTTATATACTGTTCGTGGTTAACAGTGACCACTGAAGTAAGACAAAAGAATGTAAACTGATATTTGTCATTCAAGGACAGAGCTATACAAATAAAAAAGAAAATGCTCCTTTCTGGTAGAGTTGAAGCAATAACTAAAGTGTGAATCTTCCACATGGAGATAATTTTGTTCTCTAAATTCACACTGAGCACAACCTTATTTCTTGAGGAGTTACACAAGGTATAAAAGCCCTTCTAAGAAGTAAAGTTATTACTACAATTTTTCTGTATATCATCAAATACCTTCTTCCTTCTGCAGATGTTCAGTTAATGAATTAAAGTCACTGTTTCCAGCATGCTTAAAGCACTACATGTGCATGCAGACCAAAAAAACCTGCATTCACAGCTTTTCCTTGACTTGTAGCAGTCCTCAGTCAGTATTCCTGAGTATCCTCCTTCATCTGGATCTATCCACTCCTTATTCCTGTACCTATATCAGGCAACTGCAGCTCATGAGTTTCTTCTGCAGGTCTCTTTGCTTGTCAGACCTGCACTTCACGGGTATGACATGGTCCTGAATATGAGAGCTCTACGTAGAATCTGTGAAGCTGTTAAAGTGCAGCTGTCTTAAGGGCATTTTCTTTTGTTGCTACCTTTTGTTTATAAAAATGTATGAAGTGGTCTTATTCTGTAACATATAAAGAATCCCTGAGAAAAACAGAATTCCTTTCCCATTAAGTAGCATACACTAGCTTTACACTTTTAGCATTAAATGACCCCTTAGTCTGTTATACAGACCCTACAGCAAAAAGACATTGACATTTGGAGAATAACGGCCAAGAATAGTATGTTCTACCTTCTCTAACTAACCTCAATGAATAGACATTTATATGATAAAGGGTTGAGAGAATTGGGATTATACAGCCTGGAGAAGAGAAGGCTTCTGGGTGACCTAATTGCAGCCTTCCAGTACCTGAAAGGAGCCTATGAGAAGGATGGAGAGAGACTATTTACAATAGCAGGGAGTGACAGGACAAGGAGGAATGGCTTCAAACTGAAAGACAGTAGGTTTAGGTTGGATATTAGGAGAAAGTTTTAACTGTGAGGGTGATGAGGCACTGGCACAGATTGCCAAGAGAAGTTGTGGCTGCCCTATCTCTGGAAGTGTCCAAGGTTAGATTGGATGGAGCTCTGAGCAAACTGGTCCAGTGAGAGGTGTCCCTGCACATGGCAGGGAGGTTAGAAATAGATGATCATTACAGTCCCTTCCAACTCAGGCTATTCTATGATTCTATGACACTTTATCACACCAAAGCAATATAACTACTGGAGTGGAGCTTCCTCAGTAACTTCAATCTACTACCCACCTGAAATCAGCCCTTAATTTGTGTTTCTCTTCATGATAAAGAATTTTTACACCTGGCCAAATCAAAAGAGGTTCTGTCTTCTAAAAAGCTGGAACACAATTCAAATAATAATTACATACCTCTGGCATGTAAATATTCATTTCTAGTACCTAACAAAATAGATCTATTTGAGTTCCCAGTTTTGAACTTTGGCCTAAGAGTGTTTCCCTCATGGGTTTTCTCTCTGCTTACACAATAAATTTGCCAAGAAATCTGCTACTGATTTTTGTCTGTATCCATACAATGTTTGAAATACATTCCATCTACTTAAGCAGATGCTGTTCAATAGATATAATGTAAGGTGATGACGACCGTGCAATTTTTCACTGTAATATTAACACCTGGGCAGTAGGCTTGCAAGGCAAGAGGGTTGGCAAGATGGTTATGCTACACAGCACAATGAATCCTCAGAGTACTCTGAAAACAGAAAGAAGACAATACATTCCTTGCAACTGCCCAGACTACCTCCCTGGTGAGAGTACCATCTAAAAATAAAGATGGTACATATTTATGTTCACAGGACCTGAAAAGACATTTATAACTTATTTGTAAATTTAGTGAGCACTACAGTGAGTAACAAGCTTTGATTGCAGACAGTGGCCTAGGTAATTCACATTCCTTGAGTCATTCCCTGAGTCTGCACATACCATTACTTATTCTCTATGATAGGCAAACCTCTCACTTTGTATACTGTGTTCATTTCTGCACCTTACTTGCCAAATTCAATAATAATGAACCTGTGTAACATGTATTTTGAAAGTTTAGCAATTAGGTTCATAGCAGTTATTTAATTTTTGCCATGAAAGTACTCCTTGAAAGTCTTTATTATAAAAAGAAAAGGTCAGTGCTTCAAATTAAGTGAACCAGATCTTCAGCTATGGAAGGATAATATGGTTTCACTCCAGTGGGACAATGTGGTTTGAAAGCCAATTCCCCTGGTCTAGAGGATCTTCCCTGATTTCATTTCTCCTGTTGGACTTTTCCACTTTCTATGTATTCACTGGGCAAGAGGAAAACAAAGAATAAAGAAAAAGGGAAAAAAACACCTTTGTAGAGGTTCCAGTCCTCTGGTCCAAGGAATATTTAATTATTTGGGCAAAGTGGAAATGCTTTTCTGGAGAGGCTGAGAGAGTGGGTGGTTACTGTCCAACAGAGAAGATGGACAGAGGAAATCCAGTTTATAAATCTCAGCTGGGAAAGAGGTGCCTGCTTAGCTCTTTCAAACAACATAAATAGCTATACTTACTGAGTTGAAAAGAAAAAACATAGTCGAAGAACAAATTAATTACCCTTAGATATTTATTATTTTTAAAACTGTTATATTATCCTATATTATTCAGGTAGTTAGCAAGGAAGGAAAGCAATGTGAAATACATCAGATTTAAGGCGCCTGCTCCTGTAATAAATATGAGATATTTGTTGTGATGGTTTGTCCTAAGTTATACTGCACAGACTCTCCTAATCTTTAACAGAGTTAGCAAAAGCCTGAAGGGGGGCGAGGGGTACCTTAAAAAGAAGACAGTATTTCTGGCACAGGGAGAGTTTTAAAGCAAGGTTGATTAATTAGTGGTGTTACATACACTGTGTACCTTTACCAGTGACATGTGCTGAATCCAGCTGAAAGGTCAAATGCACAAGTGAAGTTTTAATGAAAACAGATGCCCAGATGCTGCAGCAGCTGTGTCTGCCCATCGCTGCATGTGTGGAACATCTTCCCCTTGATTCACAGTGCTGGACTCCCTCACTTCCAAGAAACCAGGGGCCTCTTAAAACAAGGTTGAAAGGAGAAAGGCTTGCTAGTCAGCTGGCAACATATCTGCATTTTTAAGCTAGCCTGGATACAGCAGAGGAGAGCTTAGTTTGTGCTATGTGACTGACCTCTCTTAGCCAAGTTCATAGCAGTGTGAGCTATCAAATATGACAGGCTCTTGGCAAACATTTGCATGCTTTTGGCAGAAATCTCTTCCAAGCCCAGCTGGGATCAATTAAACTAAATAACAGTTCTTGCAATAACTAGTTTCTACCTCATTCTTCAGAAATTGCTTAGTGTTCAAATGTAAATACTGTTAAGTTTATACCTTGCTCACCCTTCCCCCACTTTGAAGAAACTGACAGACCTACAAATCTAAGATTTTTGGAGCAAGCTCTTGAAGGTTGAAGAAAAAAGAAACATGACACATGCAGGCATACATTCTTGTCTTCTGGTTTGCCATTGTAAGTAATTAAGGAATACCTTGCCTGTCTCAACCGCTGTTAAGGCCACAAAAGGGATTCACCCTAAGATGCACTAGCCACCACGTCTGGCAGCTTGAGATAAGCACAAAAGAGACAAGTTTGTGCTAATTCCAGGCCTGGCAGAAGTGACATCTGTGTAGCACATCCTGATTAACGTATCTGGACAAAAATTTCCCACTGTGGCAAACTGCATATACATATCACCAGTCAAAGATCGCCCGGGACACGCGGGATCTGTGACCACCAAACCCCCACTCTGAGGAAGCATGTGAATGAAGGCATGCCCATCCTTGCTTCACATGAAAGTTAAGGCATGCCCATCCCCACTTCACATGAAAATTAGGAATACACCTCCACAGATACCTGGAATTTGGACAATATAAAGGTGGTACATGCAGATGAGAATCCTGAGACCCACGCCACCATGTCCACTCTGGACCTTGACCATCAAGAAGCCCAGGGTAAAGATAGACCAACAGAACATTGCTGGATCCACAGGTGGTAACTATCTCTCCCTCTCTCTCTCTCTCTCTC
>NW_008678782.1:66830-100129 GCF_000695815.1 Acanthisitta chloris
TATCTCTCTACCTGGCATTTATAATTATAAAAAAATAAACCCATATTATTGTATTATTAGAGTATTGGTCATATGATCTCATTTGCACCTTAATTTGGGCAGAGGCCAAATCTCACTAAATGGATTGTGACAGCCATAATGGAATCCATTCTGCTTATCTAATATCCTAAATATGAATAAAACCCCCACCACACATTTATTTCTCTAGACTTCAAATTAAATGGAGGTGTCATTGCCCATAACTGATTGTTAAATTGATCTACCCAATGTGTTATCAAGTCCTGCCTTAAAAATTTGGAGTGATTGACCCTAAAAGCATTAGTTGTGCTATAACTCAAGTGTTTCCAGGACCAGGTAATGGTCACATTAGAACAAGGGGCATATAAATTCAAGATCAGCTTTTCCTAGTGATTCTACTACTGTAAAGAAATTTGCTGTGAGCAACATGAATACTCAACTTTTAAAAGATGCAAAACAGTACCACTGCAGCAAACTCATTAATGTTTTAATTGTAAATGAAAAGAAGCATTATTTTCCACACAAGATTAAAAAAACCCAACAAACCAACCAAACAACCAAACAAAAAGAAAATGCTAATTTTTATAATCCAGTAATCTCCAGATCTTTCCTAAGAGGAGACCATGTTAAAGCTATGAATCATAACAGTTACTTTCTAATAAGCCAGACAATATTTGCACATTGTAAACTCCCCAATCATTCTATCAGTTACAGAGAAATACAGTTCTCTACCTGAAGAAAAATAAATATAATACTTTATTTTTTAAAAGAATTAATTTCATGTAGTTTTACATGCTAGATTTCCAAAATCTAATGTAACATTAAGAAAGCACTTGTTCTCCTAGGCACTTGAATGTAGTTGGATCATTCACTTGATTAAAGGCCCTTGATGAATGGAAGCCAAGATTTTTTTTATCCTGTGAAATGTCCAGTAGTACCCTGGAATAGTGTGCTGATTTGTCATTGCATTTCTTAGGCAACGACTTTCTCCACCAAGTACTCTCCCCTTATTTGAGGAGCTGGAATAGCCTATTTGGCCCAGGCTCCATCCACTGTGTTGTGCTAAACTGACAGTCCTCTTGAGGACCTTGCAGAGCTTCTTCCAGCAGTCAAATTTTAAACACTGCTAAATTTTACAAGTATAATTTCTGAAATTAACGTCTCATGTTAAATAAGCAGTATAAATAATGGAAAGCCTCCAATGTCACTTAACTTCAGAAATAATTCCTTAGGTGAACAGTTAGAGAACGGCTGAAGGCATCAGGTTTGTCAGTTAAGTACTTCTCTTGATTGATAAATGTTTCATTGCAACATCTTAAATTCATTGGTTTTACATACCCTTGGAAACCATGCTCATTTCTCTAGAAAGAGTTTATTATAGTAGTCAGTACTGAATGGTTCAATAAGAAAGCTTATAGGGTAAAATCTAGAAAACCTCTTCTGCCTCACAGGAGGAGAGACCAATAACAATATCATTCAATGGGTGAGGATTAAATATTTGAAATGTTTGCAAGTGCATGCTTTGAGTTTTGTAGGAGATAAATGAATCTCCAATATCAGCATATTTTAGTGATAAGATTCCACCTACCATAGCCTGTCTATTGGTCCAAGTATTTCTTTTAAAAACGGGGTTTAAAAAAAAAAACACATTCTGATGTGTTTCTGTTCCAGTAAACTTTCCAAAGTAGGACATGCCATGCAAAGTTGCAGTTGCCCTTTTAAAGCGAAACCTCCACAGTGAACTTGTGGGATAACCTCCTGAGAAGAAAACAAGTGACCTGACAGGAGTTAGGGAATTTAGATACTTATTTTATATAAATATGTGTGTGTGTGTGTGTGTATATAAATATATATATACACATATGTATACACATGTATATAAACACATCAACTTCCATTTCTAGAATTCCAACTCTAACCAAAGAGATATCATGTGTTTAAGCATTGCTTTGTTCTTTCTGAATGACTTCCAAAGAAACTGCCTCAAAGACAGAGTAGTTACCCAGAGAAAAATCAAGTCACACAAAATCACAGCTCAACAGTATTTTCACATTATTTCCCAGCCTATGCCTGGCAACCTTCTAAAATTGTTTTCAGACTGCTTTCCAGGGAAATGTTTCTGTTAGACTCACAGCTAAAGTGGGGAGGCATATGGATAACAAAGTGAACATTTCTACTTGGTAACCTTAACCAGCTCCCAGCCTTGTCTTCTCTTGTTGTGCTGGCTGACTATGCTCTCCAGACGCTCACAGGCACGGAAGCATGTCACCACAGAGAAACTAATCCTTGAAGGAGATGCCAGGTCTGGTGTGTGTAGTCTACACCAGCTCTGCAGGCTCATATGGACTCTCAGTTGGGCTGAGCTTTTCTGTGTCCCCTGAGGACTGCAGGTATATCAAGAAAGGAGAATTACAATAGGTGAGAGTGGCCACAGTGAGGTGGGATGGAGGACATGGAAAGGCTTTCAGCATTGGGGAAGGAGTGAGTATGGCAGTCTTCAGGAAACAGAGCTAGACAAAGAAATCAACACACATGTGACGTGGGGAAAACAAAAACATATGAGTGGTGAAACACAGATATGAGATAGCCAAAACAGATTACTCAGCTGTCTAAAGCATTTAGTAAGTTATTATTAGGGTACAGCCAGAAACCACAAAGACGGAAAGGATTAGTTTCTGCCATAAATTATCATAGATCACACAGTGTAACAGACTTACTCCAGATTGTTACCCATGTGGCTGTTTCAAGACATAGGAGTATGTGGGGATGGGGTCTTGGGTGGAGAAATGGGAGAGGAATTCATGGATGCACAGCATATAGCAAGTCACCTGTAGTTCACAGACACAATAGCCAGCACTTAGAAAGGGAGACAGATGGACATATAAAAAAGACTAAAATAGTGTGGCAATACCAGGTAAAGATAAGAGAGAAGGGAGAGCTTCAGGGAAGGGCTCTGCAACTGAAACAGAGAGTACAGCTTGGCCCCTTGCCACTGAACTGCCATTATGCCCAGTCTTGTCTGCTCACCCAGGGATGAGATAGTGTAGGCTACACCTGTCGTGAGGAGGCTTCTGGGAGATAGGGTGAGGAGGGAGAGTCAGAAACAGCAGGAGAAAGAGCAGGGGATATTCCCCCTGCCAGCATCAGTGGGAGATGGGAAATGATGCCATGAGGAGTCCCTTTCCTTGTCTCTTTCTTTGCAGGGTGTGGCATTGACACCTTCCTCCTGGCTCTGCTTGTCCCTCACTTTCTCCCAAGCTGTCACCACTCAGATTGGCTGTCAAGCCATTGGGATGAGAAAGTAGTATGTTACCTGAGGGAGGATCCAGCATTGATTGCTGGAATTGACAGTCAAGGCAGATGAGCTGGAAGAAGAAAGCATAATTTTACCTACTCCACACTGGTCAGTTACATGGGCCAACAAAATGTTCAGTAATGGCTGAAAGGCATCAATGTTTCATACAGACAACTATAGATGAAGAAAAGGGGAACCTGTGCTTTTGGGTAGGGAGTTGATCACTGTGATAGGATTTGATTAGCTGTAGATTTGAGAACATCAGATTGGTCCTTCAAGGAAGGGCAACAAAATAACAAAGTGAGGTGAGAATGAGAACGTACAAAAACTAGGGTTTATGGGCACACAAAGTTTAAAGAAACTCAGAATGAAATCAAAACAGTTCATAAACTAACTCTGACTGTCTCTGTTCACCACCCTTTCTTCCTGCTCTTCTTCTCAGCCCAGCAGCTTGGCATGGGTGTCTGCAATGATGCTACACAGTCTGCAGGAGAAAGCTCTTTGGTTTACATCCTCTCTGAGGCCAGCAGCATGTCTGCTCCGTTTCCCCTTAGATTCTGCTCAGGCAGCACATAAGCTTGTGGTCCCAGGCCCACAGGCATGCTCTGTGATCTCCCTCTTTCCTTTCCTGCCAGCTCTGTGCTGGGCACTCAGCCCACCCTCAGACGCTCCACTTCATTCAGGCCCAGCATGCAGCAGACAGAAAAAGGCAAGCCAGGCCTTCATCCATGCTGCCTGCTGACTTTCAGAGGAAAGTAGCATGCCATGCATGGTCACTTGGAAGAAAACAGTTCCTATCCGTTGCATCCATTGACAAGGAGGCTCAAAGTCAGTTGTGAAGTTACGGAATATTGCATGTCAGCAATATGTGGAAAGAAGCTCAAAAATATTTTCTAATTAACACCATCAGCATTGAAGTATGTTCTACATTAACTCTCTTCTAATAAAAGGCCCACATTACATCCTCAATAATATCACAAGTTAAACATACAAGTCCTGAACAATTCAACCCTGTCTTGGGTCAAATCTTACTAGATGTCCTAAAATGCATAGGACAGACAAAAGAGACATATCAAGAAAAGAAGAATCTACATTATTTTGTTAAGATTTCTATATGTAACAAACTAGTGATATGTTAAAATCCACCATCCCATTTCTACTTTGTCCTTTGCCTTGATGATGCCAAAATACCTCACTGAATAGCTAAGTGTAGTGTAACACAACACATCAGAAGCAGAGTCTGGTGAAAGAAAGCAGATTTTCTATGCATGAAAGGTACGTTCCGAAATTTCTTCAAAGCCTGTGAAATGCAAGATGTATTGAAAAATGTCTTAAACTCAAAATCACTACATACATTTGTTGAAAAGGCAGTAACAACAGCAGAGTTGGTGAAATTGAACATATCAGTCCTGTTGCAAGATCTCCTGCTGGGATCTGGAAGGACTGCTGGACTGCCATCTCTTTCATCTCTGCAAGCAGGGAATGGAAATTTTTACTGAACCAGAAGTGTCTTGGTAATTTACTTTTTCTCCAGGCTCAGGAATCAGTAATACTATACTATTTCTTTGTCACAAATCCACCAGTCCTTCCACTGTCCACCCACAGCCTTAATACTTCAGAAACACCCACATTTGTCCTCTTGTTTCCTTTCAAGTACGTGGTCATCCAATAAGGGTGAAATGTCCTAGCTAGGGATTTTGAAAGCAGATTTTTTTATTGTGTTGATGCAGTTGAGCAGAGAGATTTAAGGTACTCCAGTCCCTTAATATCTGCTTGAGTATGTACCAGGGGATGGAGTGCAAAGGTTGAGGATCTGGGGGCAGAGAGAAACAAAGTGCCCTGGACTAAAGGACTTCGGATGTTTTGCAAGAGCAGTTGTTTCTTCCTTAGGTGTTAGTGACTCCACAGTGGATGTCCCTTGTTCTGTCTGGTGGGTGAGACAAAAGTCTTCTCACAGCATCTGCTCCAGTTGTGAGAAGAATGAGTATGCTCATGAGACTGGAAACATTTAACACACACAAACAGGGATTTTTGCATAAGCTCTGAAATTTTTGGAAAAGAGAAGGAAAAAAGTGAAAGCACCTTTTTTTTCTATTTATTCTTAAGTTCAGCTAGGTCCTGCCATTGATCCACTCAACTGCACTAGAAGCACTAGAAAGGACCAAACTTGGAGGACAGAGTCTTTGAAACATGAAGTCTATATGCCTGCAAAAGAGATTAGGAGAGAAGCTATCCAGCAGGTTTTGAGCCTGCTGTGGAAGGGGACACAGTCCCTTCAGGCTTTGCAACTGGTTTAACTATGTTATGGTTGCATACTTAAACCAGTAAGCTTAAACTTAAAGTGCAGAAATGGCAGCTTTCACCTCAAGACCCAGAGAACTGTTTTCCACCATGCAGTCAGGACCATTGCTGCCTTTCTGATCAGGCAGCAAGCTGGCTGTGAGCTGCACATGATACAGGGCAGCATCATGCCAAGACGCTGTCCTGGGTCAATGCCACTGTCCTGCTCAGAAGCCAGCATGCCTAGACCCAACTGAGGGAGACCCTTAGGGCTCTCTATTGCATGGTGAATTGTACTAACAAAAACGTTTGTCCAACTTCTCTAAAATCTGTTTCACATCTAGGCTATCATCCCTGATCTTTATAGGATATATATACACTCAAATGCGTGTGCAAAATCTGTTGTGGGTCTACTTCAGGCCCTTCATGGAATCACAGAATGGTTGGGGTTGAAAAGGACCTCTGGAGATCATCTAGTTCAACTCTTCTGCTAAAGCAGATTTACTAGGATCACCAACAGTGTGCAGAAGCCCTTCTCACATGTAGCCATGGTCTGCTAAAGCAGATTCACTAGGACCACCAACAGTGTGTAGAAGCCCTTCTCACATGTAGCCATGGTCCGGGAAGAGCTGTCACTAACAATACTGGATCCACTTAGACTGTAGTTTGCTAGGCAGGAATACTGTGATAATTGGGATGTGGTTGAGACTGGTCCCACCTCAGCCTGGCTATAGGTATTCTACACTACAGAGAGTATTAACAACTTCATTTGTAAGATAATTTTGTTGTTCTCTTATTTTTTATTTTAACAAGTGACACATATACAGAACTTTGAAAACAAAAATACCATCAGGAAAATATAAAAAGCAATCCAGTTTAAAGAAGAAATTATAAGAAAATAATTTTATAGATGCACTAACACATTGTGAAGAGATACAATATTTCACTTTTCATTGAAGAATTGCATTAAATGATTTCCTTTCAACACTGACAATCAAGTGCTTTAATAATCACAGTTATATATGAGACTTTAAAGAAAATATTATGAAAACAGACAAAAAAATCCATATTTTACATTAATTTCTTTTCAAAATAGATTTGCTTATATCTGTTGTATTTAGAAAATTATTAGGAGAGAATAGTAATAGAATCCTTAGTAAAGAATATATATTATGATCTTTCCCTTCTGTTCTCATCAGTCACAAAATTGCAATAAAATGGACATTTGCCTGTGATGTGAACACCCAGATCCCAGTTCTTATTGCATAAAGCATTTTGCCCTGCAGTGCTTGAAAAAGTGAATGCAAATCTGTAAACATATTTGGGGCAGACACATATACAATTTTTGGCAAAATGTCTGCACTCACTGAAAATTTTGCTCTACCTTTGCATGCTCACTAGTTTGAGATTCATAATCAGAATTTTTTAAGTTTGGGTCATGCTGTTCATAAGGTTTGGCTAAAAAATATGGGGAGGCATTTTCAAAAGGAATTAATCACTTTCCTTGGCTGAAATATTTCATCTTGGAATTTCCCAAAAGTCTCTCTCTTAGTCCGATAAGACTCAGGAGTGTTTGATTGATTCCCCCAATGTCAATTAAGATACAAATGAGGTCAAAATACCATTAAGGAGTGAGGCTTTATTATTGGTCACACTAAGGAGAGACAAGGGGTAATAGGAAATTTAGAAACAGGAAAGAGGGAAGTATGCAAGATTTGAGATGCCAAAGCAGAGATAGTCACCACCATGGATCCAGCAGTATTCTGACAATCTGTAGTCATGCAGGAATGGGGATAGTCACTGCCATAGCCCCAGCCCAGCTGCATTGATCCATAGTCAGCTTTTCTTCAGGAGAGGGTGTACACACCCACACTCTGGATGCTGGTCCTTGTTTTATAAGGCTCTGACAGGGGGCTGATTAGTCAGCTCCCCTTGAGTGGTAGGGTGAGCACATAACGATTCCCAGAGCAGGCACTTCATGAATGTCCTGAGAAAAATCTGCACTTTAGATGCAGCCAGAGATTTAGGGTAGACAATGGTGCCTTGTACAGGAGAGGGTGTACACACCCACACTCTGGATGCTGGTCCTTGTTTTATAAGGCTCTGACAGGGGGCTGATTAGTCAGCTCCCCTTGAGTGGTAGGGTGAGCACATAACGATTCCCAGAGCAGGCACTTCATGAATGTCCTGAGAAAAATCTGCACTTTAGATGCAGCCAGAGATTTAGGGTAGACAATGGTGCCTTGTAATCTCAGCAGCTGGAGAGGATTTCGGTCATTACCTCAGCAGATGGCGGGGATGTTGGTCATAATCTGGCAGCTTGAGGATTGGGGCTGATTAGTCAGCTCCCCTTGAGTGGTAGGGTGAGCACATAACGATTCCCAGAGCAGGCACTTCATGAATGTCCTGAGAAAAATCTGCACTTTAGATGCAGCCAGAGATTTAGGGTAGACAATGGTGCCTTGTAATCTCAGCAGCTGGAGAGGATTTCGGTCATTACCTCAGCAGATGGAGGGGATGTTGGTCATAATCTGGCAGCTGGAGGATTTCGGTGGTGCACAATATCTGGTTATCTCAGTAGCTAGAGAGGATTTTGGTCATTAACGAGGCAAACAACCAGGTCTTTGCCACACAACAAGCAGTCAAAGTCAGGCAATAACAAAACAAACATTTCTTAAAGGTACCCACAACTGACAGGTTCTCCATCAGAAGACAGTACAGGAGCTTTTGCTGAATTAAAATAGGAGTGGAATGACCTATGCAACAAAGCTACAACTATATTAGCAGCACTAAGATATCTGGCTATCAATATGCATTGTCATGTAGTGATAGAACAAGGGAAAATAGCTTTAATTTGACAGACAGTAGTTTAGATTAGATATTTGGAAGACATTCTTCCCTGTGAGGGTGGTGAGGCACTGACACATGTTGCCCAGAGAAGCTGTGGATGCCCCATCCCTAGAAGTATTCAATGCCAGGTTGGACGGGTCTTGGAGCAACCTGGTCTCATGGAAGTTGTCCCTGACCATGGAAGGGGTGAATGAAACTAGATGATCTTTAACAACCCTTCCAACCACTCTGTGTTTGCATGATTCTACAGATTAGATGATGTTTAAACAGCTAAGCAATATGTGTATGTACTGTATAAGAATGTCACAAATATTATAAACTGCAGGGAAAATAGGAGAACATATTGTACAGAAGTTGTCTCTTCATTACCTAAAAGATATGAAAGGATATAGAATCTGAAATTCATGAATAATAGTTAATCCCTAACTGTTGTAAATGCAAAGTTTCAGGTTCTCCTTTTTAACTTTGACAAGACTTGAGGATGCTGGTTTAAACACAGGAACCACAGCTAATGTTGACCAAACCTGAGGTGCTGCCTCCAATGACACACGTACAGTTTAGTTACTTTCACACCAAAAAATACCACATTTTGGTGGGGTTATTTTGAACTTAAATGATATCATAGCTTTTAAGGTCTGAAAGTTTCCTACCATTTTTCAGCTTAATAAACGGAAGATTTTAAGAGATCTTTTAACAACACATGCTGTTCTCTGAAGGTGTGAATATTTCTGAACCAGCCAAGTTTACATACAGCTCACACAGGAAACTCAAAGGTTTCTTCAAAGCCTGACAGTGAAACTTAGTTATAACTGAGTAATATTAATAAAACATAATCTTTAGGACATCTGTTCCACACAGCAAAAGGCTTGGGTCATGCTCTAGGGAAAAAAAAATACCTTAAATTAGGCTTCTAATTCCTCATTTAGGTTGGGTAGTTCTTCAAAGATCCTAAGTATTCACAAGTCCCTAAACAGTTTGCTGTTATCTCACACTCTCAAAAAGGCAAACCATATTTTTCAGCAGCATCAATATAAAATGGCAACTTAATTTTAGGCTGCATTAAGACCATTGTAGAAGTGATCTTCTTGGTACCAAAAGGGAAGCACTATAAAAGAATAAAATGAAAAAAAAATAAATCAAACCAAACTAAAAAACAGCAGCTAAACCTTCTAAATGCATAGTTTAGGAAAAGACAGCACTAGCCTCCCTTGGAGCCCTTGCCTGCAGCTGAGAGCTCATGTCTGGGAAGGCTGAGCACACTAGGAGCAGCATGGCTCTGGGTGGGTATGGACAACTACCAGCACCCTCACACCATACTTGCTGTGTCACAAATGAAAAAAAGAACAAATCACAATCCAGGGAAAAGCCCTGAAAAACTCAACTCAGGAACTGGCTAAAGTAGAGGCTTCAAATAGAAGGTGTTGGACAAGATGATTTAGTAGTTATGGCTAGCAACAGAAACAATAACTGTTTTGGTAGGGTGGATGAGGAGGGGCAAAAATATGATTTATTGACACATATATATGCCAAATCTGTATATATTTATATATATATACATATGCCAGATGTATATAAAGTGTATATATATATATCCATATATACACACACACCAAAAATGTGCAATTTGAATAATTGTCTTCTTTATATTGCCTGAGGTGCTTAAGATATATAACCTATTTTCCCAGATCACATCAGCACTAAGAAAATATTTTTCAACATTTTACAAAGTAATCAAGCTGGGACCTATGACTTATTAACAAAAGGCCAGCTGAAACAAATCCATCAACTTTAAAATATGCTTTGTATTTAGCTGGGCAAACTAAGTACCTCTGGAAAAAAAAAAAGAGAAATCATTCAGTTTGCAATCAGAGTTCTTCATGATAAAACTGAAATTTCTTTTCAGTTCTTTTGGAAATTTGGAATTGCTTTTTTTTTTTTTCCTGGACAAGCACTGCAGCCAACACAAACCTGGTTTTGTTCACACTGTGATCAGTAAGTGGGTAAGCAGAAAAAGCAAACACAAATACTTCTTTGCTTTGATTTTGGTCTCCCTCTGTCACCAAGACATTGAAAGTTCAGGTGAAATTCTGTCACCAGTATTTAAGACATTTAGGCAGCCAGTGTCTTGGAAGACACATACATCTGTCACAGTCAGGAGATGCTGGCTCTCAGGAACAAAACTGATGAACATTCTGGAAGGTGGAAATAGCATTCTCTTAGAACAAGATGTGAATGGCAGAGGAGGTAAGATCAAATCTGATAGCAGCTGGATTTGCCTTATAGAAGATATGTAGCTGAAATTCAGACTAAACAAATAAAACTGTCGATCTGTGGGGATTCTCTAGTATCTATGACAGGGTTATACTAACTACCATGTGCTTAGAAAACAGGCATTTGTCTAGAGATTCTTTGCAAAATATAACAGAAAAACTTGAACTCATCTCAGTGGCTCCTGTTGCTGCTCTTATTCAACATTATCAATTTGTTTCATTCCACAAATTTCTCTTAGGCTACCAAGCAATCATTGAAGTTAAATTTCCCAGTGAGGTTTCAAAGATGGTTCTAACCATCTTTGCTGCCTCTTAGCATGGTGGGTGTCTGGTTTAATTTTCATATCTTTGGTGCTGCCTCCAGCGGGAGATGGCTAGTCCCTCAGCACAGGTCTCCTAAGGGAGGGAGACTGATGTTGGAATACAGACTAGACATAGCCCTTTTCACAGTCCTGTCCTCCATCATGCCCTCTCCCACTTTGTGTTCCATGACCCCAATCTGTGGAAAGGGAAGAGCCACCTTGAAGTCCAACAGGGCAGGGGCCAAAACAGTAATATTGGAGCGAAAGAAGCTGTGGTGAACAACCTATGGCTGAAGACCAGAGCAGACCCACCTCTTCCCATACCTTGCTCCATGCTCTGAGTTCAGGGCAGGAGCAGGTGACAAGCACCTGCTCCTCCAGACACCACTGTTTAAAAAATTCACTGCAGTGACTGCATTGGGTGCTGGACACTGTCAATGTGAGCAAGATATGACCATATGCCCATCCAGCCAAACTCCACCCCACCATCATCTGCTCTCCAGTTCAAAACTCCAGCATGGGAGCTAGCTGCCAGGAGGCATCATGGTTTGAGATGGGCAGCTGGAAGATGGGATAATTTTGATATTGCACTTCAGAGCCTTATATCCCATTAAGCCCTGTTTAAGGTGTGCAAGTAATTTATTAAATCTGGTCCTGCAGACCTTGAATATTTAACAGTTCTCCTGCTACATTACCAAAATAAATATGAGCCTTGTTTGAAAAGGGAGTGATTTCAGATATACCAGGGAAGGACTCACTTTTCAAACATCTTAGAAGCAGCTGTGCAGTTCAAGTGGAGGCTTTGGCAGAAGTCTGATGCGGTGGTAATACTGCCCAATCCAGACTTATTTTCTTTAAAGGAAAATGATGGAAAGTCCTGCTTTAACAGGATTCAGGCACTGGCTCTTAGAAACAGGATTTGGTAACCAAAATAAAAAATATCTCAGAAACTTTAATGGCCTACTTCACTAAATCCTGGCCAAGTACTTGCATTTAATAATTGAAGCTATCAGTTTACTTTAACATAGTGGATCTAAATCTTCTCTCCAATACAGACACAAAATCCCTTTGACTGCACTGTCTGTAGCCAGAATTTGAGGCAATATATTTGTAAAAATGAGATATAGTGATAGTAGCTAAAATCATTTTATCATTATTTTTCATTATGGTTAGATGATGAGGTCACAGCTGATAATCCTCACATCCTGGCACCGATGTTGTGTTTATAGGTGTCAATAAAATTACCATGACCTCAGGTTACTGATGGGGTCCCCCATACAGCTGAAAGACCTGCATGGAAAGACACCACGTCTGTCCCCAGATGTTCCCATAAAATCCCTCAAGTTTTCTGATTTTTACTTAGTGGATTTCCACAAAATCAAATGTGCATTTTGTGCTAAGTGTGTGGTAACTACATGACAGATGCATTGGAACCCACAATTGCTATTACACAGTAACTTGTGGTGTTGGTACAATATGGGATAATAGGAGCAGCCTTGCAAGGAGGCTCAGAAGAATACAGCAGCCTGACTGGTTGCTTCAGATTTCAGCCCTATTGGCAACTGGGCAATTACATCACTTTATTTTCAAATACTACAAAGGCAAAATAAGGTTATGAAATATTGTAAAGGGCAAAATTAACCCTTGCTCAAAAAGGCATCATGAGTCATGTAAAATGCTTACACCCGAATGTAAATCAAGGTTTCCCATTACATAAACTGCCCAGGCTCTTGCAATATTTAAGAGTGCAACGTGGAGGGTATACACATTTTCTTCACAATGAAAACAGTTCATGTTCTGGCATCAAAGAATTTGGGAAAGTTTAACAATCTAATGATGAATTACAAAATGACAAAGGAAAATAAGCATGGAAAAAGAAGACAATGAGTAAAAGCAAAAGGAATCAGCTATTTTTCCAGTGTAAACTATCCCCTTGGATGAGGGTGTAGGGGGCCTCCTTACCAAGTTTCCTGATGATACAAACTGGGAGGAGTGGCTGATACCTCAGAGGGCTATGCTGCCTGTCAGAAGGACCTGGACAAGTTTGACAGATGGGCAGAGAAGAATTACCTGAAATTCAGCAAGGGCAAATGCAGAGTCCTGCACCTAGGGAGGAATAACTCCGAGCACTGGTACAGGTTGGGCACTGTAGAGAACGACCTGGGGGTCCTGGTGGACAAGGTGTCCATGAGCCAGCAGTGTGCCCTTGTGGCCAAGAAGGTGGCAGAATCCTGGGATGCATTAGGAAGAGTACTGCCAGCAGGTGGAGGGAGGTGATCCTGCCCTTCTACTCAGTCCTGGTGAGACCATGTCTCAAGTATTGTGTCCAGTTCTGGGGTACTCAGTACAAGACAGATGCAGAGCTTCTGGAGCGGGTCCAGTGGAGGGCAACGAAGATGATTAAGGGACTGGAACATCTCTGAAGACAGGTTGAGGGAGTTGTGCTTGTTCAACCTTGAGAAGAGACAACTGAGGGGGCATCTCATTAATGATTATAAGTAGTCTAAAGCCGGGGTGTCAAGAAGATGGAGCCAGGCTCTTCTTGGTGGTGCCAACCAATAGGACAAGAGGCAATGGTCAGAAACTGATGCATACAAAGTTCCATCTGAATGTGAGGAAGAACTGTGCAATTGACCATGCACTGGAACAGACTGCCCAGAGAGGTTGTGGATTATCTCTCATTGGAGATGTGCAAGAACCATCTGGACACAATCCTGTGCCATGTGCTCTAGGATGGCCCTGCTTGAGCAGTGAGGTTGCCCCAGATGACCCACTGTGGTCCTTTCTAACCTGACCCATTCTGGGATTCTGTGATTCTGTAAACCAACACTGACTTAAAGATTTGTGTGAAATTAGATTACATTACACTCACCAGTCCACTGTGTTAAACCACTTTCATTTGGGACTGGGTACATTTCTAGAAACCTGATAAATTAATCTGTTGTTCCTATAATTACTCTTAAAAATTGTTTCTTGTTTATGTTAATAACTCCGCTTTTGATATCAGAAATAATAGGGTTATATTTGCTAAACCACAAAAAATGGAAGTTATACAATATTATGATTCTGCTTTAGGCAAACAGGGACTTGGAAATAAGTACCCATCACTGAAGCCAACATCAGATTTTCAGAGGAGGTGACTTGTAAAAAAAGAAGGTAATTTCCACCCTGCAGAGAATGACATCATTTTGACAGTCATTACGACAGTGATACAGCACAAGTTCTTTCTCCATCTCTTTCTCCTTCCCAGTTTTCTATGTGTCTAATGTAAATAGAAATGTTCTCAAATATTTCAACCATTAGAAAAAAAATGTAATGTTATTTCCACTAGTCTACTTCAGAGGATGATTCAGGAAAACCAGCCAGCTAGCTAAAGCAGGTGCGTAGAGCTGGTGTGGAAGCTTTATGCAGTACGTAAACGCCAGCATGGTAGGTGGCTTGGAAATGATGGTAGAGCCATTTGAAAACTATTCAGAAAAAGAGTATTACTAATATAAACTGCTTTGACTTAAAGTGTGGGTATACTGATTCATGTCAAAGACAAAAGTCCTTCATTCATGTAGGAAGAAGGATGGCTGTAGTGAACAAAACTTTTCTTGCACCACAGCTGTTGAGGTCTATTAAAGATCTTCAGTTTCATAAAATAAAAGAGGATTGCAATAGATTTTTCCAAAAGAAAGTATAAATGGGATGTGCAGATTCAATCCTAATAATAAAAGATTCTGGATTTTTTAGGTTAAGACTGAAACAATGCAAATGGCCTAGATTAGCTTACTCCTTATTACACAAAGTTCTAAGAAAAATCGAAAAATACATAGTTATGTAAAAATATATAGATGTATATAAGTACCCCTCCTAAGGGTTTTACTTGTGTTTTCATGATCCACCAAAACACTCTGACCACAAAATAAAATTTAAAAAATTAAAACTGTAAGAAGCTGAAGGAGCTACCAACTTTCCCAGATGATTAAGTAACACCACCTCCCTCTCTTTCCTGATGTGCAATTCAATCACATATATTTTGTGTGTATTTCAGTCCAGTCTCTTTGTTTTAGGGAACTCATGGATATTGCTAAGGGCTGCCTATTTTCACAGCAAAACCGAATTGTACAACACCTGTTGCAACCTCTATCATAGCAGAAAAGGTAGCTCACCTTCATTTACAGAGCAGAAACAAGGGGAGGACAATGAGAAAACACCACTGGCAAAGTTTTTTGTGCTGTCAGAGGAATAATGTTCTGGCACACCTCAGAGTTGTTAAATGAGGAGCCAAAACCTGAACAAACCCAGACAGGGATACCTAAAAACATGAGGCCTGCTTTGCCCAGTCTCAAACACTCAAAACTGCTCTGCAGTCTCCAGGTTCTACATCACATTGGTGAATTTGCAACCAGTTGCTTCATCCCATCATCTATGTCTGACATCATTTCAAAGAGAGATGTGGGAACTACTTCTGTGCAGGAGATGCTACCAAAACCACCAACAGTGGGGTGAGCCACATGGTCCTGTGGATGTCAGAGTTACCTTGCCCTTTAACACAGATAAGTTTTGAAAGCTTTAAATGTATTTCTTGAGATTGCATTCAAGCTTCAAGTTTGTACAAACATTTGAAGAGTTTTATTTTTCTTTATTTGCTGTTTAACTTACAGAGTAAACAAATGTTAGTCATTGCTTAATGAGTTTTTACCTCTGTTGGACAAGATATCAACTGGTTAAATATAATTCATCAAACTGTCAGGGATATTTTTAAGATTGTATTGCAGTGTGCAGAGTAATGTAAATGATATATAGAAGGAAATGTAAATTATTATTACTTACCAAAACCAAACAAAATGTGATAATTTCTAAGGCTCTTCTTATTGAGTGAAAAGTGATCTAACGTACATGTCAAAAAAGTAGAGACCTCTGTCTTAATATAAAAGATTAAATAGATTTATTTTAGTTAATATTTTTGTATAAAAGAACCAAATAAACCACTTACCAGCTGAAGCAGATATGAATATTTTTTCATGTATAAGAAGGAACAGATCAAGCCAAAATAGCACCTTCTCTATTTTCAATGGAGAAGAAAATGTTTTACACAAACATTTATGTAACTACCAAAATGTTTGTGGTCCAGTGAGCAATACTGTACAGTTGTCATTCATGTCATCAGCTTAGACTAAATATTTTAGAAATCTATGTTGCTATTTATATTTAAGCAAATTCCCCCCTGATTTAACCTACTTAATGAAGTTTCTTTGTGAGATACCCATAATAACAAAGAAGGAAAAGCCTAAATGGAAGTCACAACCAAAGCAGAGCAAATATACATACTTGGAACAAATCAATCACTAAGGTTATGCTATCCTCTTAGTCTGTGACTTCCTTATCATTGTTCTCCAGGCTTTTCAAAATGTAACTATTAAAACCAACTGTCCTCCATGTCTCTGACACTTTCATACATCATGTAATCAGCCTGAATTGCTCACACACCCATGGAAAGTACACACAACTTCCTAGTGACTTCTGCATGGGATGAAAATGTACATTGCAAACGTTTGCATGGGTAAAGAAAGATAAACAATTTTGAGTAGGAATGAAAACACAAATTACACAGACAAGCTGAGATGTTCCACTTGCATAAACAGTGCTTTGTACCATTTACTATTCATTATCCCAAGATTAGCGTAGCTACTGATCTCCATGTAATGGGAATCAACATCAGGATTGCATGAGTGAAGCAAAGAGAAAAGATTATAATGCTCACTTTAAAAAAGGTTTCCATGGAAAATGTAGGAAACAATTTCTTCATAAAATGATGTGCAGGAAAGAAGCTGGAAACAATATAGAATAGAATATATTAAAAGGTACCAGCATCCCTGTGGCTTTGAAGGAAAAACATAAAAGCTAAAAATGAAGAACTCATGTTTTGATAAAACCTGTAAAATTTAGCAGATGATAGCTATTGCCAAAGCAACAGAGAAGCTGACATATGTCTAAATCATAGCCATGATTCTGCAGGCAGAGACAGCAACTGTGTAAGAGAGGTGCCTGGAAGAGGTAGAGCAAATGCCAGCAGTGCTATAATTCCAAATTTGCAAGAAAAAATAATTTCTTGTGCTAAATTATGATGCTTGTTTTATCAAAAATAGTATATTCTATGCCACTAGTATCTTTGTTGATTTAAGGATATGAATTATAATTCACTATGAGAGTACTAACCTGCAGCTCCTTGAAGGATTTAGATTCAGAACACTTCTCTTGCGAAGTAAGAAGGCAACACAATCCTCTTAGCCCCTTCTTTTTCTTGGTGCTCAGGACCTGTTAAAGTCATTGCTGCCTGCAGCTGCATCTTCTTTCTCTTTCCTTCCCTGAGAATGACTGTGAATTAAGAAACTACATTTCTTAAACAGAAAGAGGGGAATTCTAGGTTAGCTATACAGAAGAAATTCTTTACTGTGAGAGTGGTGAGTCCCTGGAACAGGTTGCTCAGAGAAGTTGTGGATGCCTGTGCCTGAAGACACTCAAAATGGAGATGGTCAACAGCAGACCATGCCAAATTGAGTATAAAAGTAAGCAGGTTCAGCTGGCCTGTGGGACTGGAGCAAAAGAAGGAATAAGCAGTGATAAGGAAATCTCAGCTAGGGAAAACAAAAGGATAATGAGCCTTAACTTACTGCCAAGCAGTCCATCAAGGACACTTAGAGGTGACATTGAGGAAGGGCGAGGAAGTAAAAACCCCCAGAGGAGACTGATGACCACCCTCAGGCTCTGCATGTATCCGTAGAGCGGCAAAACATATGTGACCAAAGGCATGTTGATGCCCCAGGAACTCAGACCTGCCTCATCCTGTTGTGTTCTGGTCACATCAGGATGAAATTGCAAAATGATGATATATAAGGCCATACACATCTTCTGGGGGGGCCCACCAGAACTCAAGGACCACATTGCCTCTGCAGGGATGCCCACTAAGCTTCTGTGCCTGCTGCCCCCTGCCAAATGGGATTCTGCACTGAACCACTTGTCTCATTACTCCTGGGGTCAGTATGTACTCATAATTTCTAGGGACATAACCTTTCCTTTATTAATATAGGTAGACTTGTATCCTTTTTGCAATGGTATGTGTGTATGTAGGCAGAATAAATAATTTTGAATTTACCACCTGAGTGTGTGTGTCTGTCCTGTTATCTCAGAATCCTCGATCTCTGGAACAATGCCACAACCCTGGAAGTGTTCAAGAGCAGCCTGGACAGGCCTTGGAGCAACCTGGTCTAGCAGCTTTTATTACCTTTTTTTCTGGATTTATTGTCAAAAAACTGTTATAACAAATGATTAATAGGAACAAATCTGAATTAATAAGAAGTCTCCATTTGTTAAACAAGTGCCAAGGAACATTTTGGAGTGAATATTCCAATGCCATGGAAAAAAACATTAAGAATATGGTACAAAGGAATAAGTTCACTTTGGAGGAGTGTAGGTAATTGGGAGACAGGGTAGGAAAAAAAGTGATTCATGGGATATGGTGAGCATGAAAATGTTTATATGTGGAAGGCAAATAGAAGCAGAGGACAGACGGAAGGAGAAAACAGTAAGCCAGGCATATCATCATGGAAGGTTAACAGGTTTGTCAAGTTTGACATCCCCATGGAGAATCCATGCTGACTACTGATGATTTTCCTGTCCTTCATGTGCCTGGAAATTATTTCCAGAATAAACTGCTCCATCACCCTTACAAGGATTGAGGTGACACTGACCAGCTTGTTGTACCCTGGGTCCTCCTTCTTGCCCTTAAAAAAAGACAGGAGTAAGATTTTCTTTTCCTCCTGTCCTCTAGCATTTGTCCAGTTGCCATGATCATTCAAGGATTACCAAGAGCAGTCTCATTATGACATCAAACTGGTCCCTCAGTACTTAAGGGTACATCCCATCAGAGCCCATGGACTTATACATGTCCAGTTTACTTAAGTATTCCCTCACCCGATCATCTTCCATCAAGGGCAAATTTTCCTTTCTACAAATTATTCCCTGGTCTCTAGGGCCTAGGATTGATGAAGTCTAGTCTTGACAGTAAATACTGATGAGAATAAGGGATTCAGCACCTCAGCCTTTTCCATACAGGCCTCCTGGTAATTTTGCCCAACATCCTGCTAGTTGGCATAGATTGCTATTCAACTGGTTCATGATTAGTGACACGGAGGCACATTTTTAAGGAGATAAATCTATAATCATAACTTGAAAACATGTTTCAGTTATGCAATAGATTAATAAATATTTAAAATACACATTTTATTGTTCTGCAAATCAAATCACAAATATTTCATACTGATTTAAAAATAGATAAATGAAAAGCCTAAACTTTCATTCTGCAAGAGGCAGTCAACTTTCCATTCCAAACCAGAACAGATGGTTAAATACATTTTTTTGTGCCTGAAGCTTTTTTAACTATTTTGATACAGAAACTCTCTGCAGTATCATACCTCTCACAGGAACTGTACTTTGGGTGAATTATACCCAGACTCTTAGCAGCCTGCAATCCAATGTGTTGCTTGGTACAGCACAGCTGTGTGATCTTGGCATAGTTTTACTAAGAAAACTATGCTAAACTGTGAGAACATATGTGAGCCAGAGCTGTGCAAGATAAGCAAAGTGAAAACCTAGACAGAGGGTAGTTGTTGAAATAGTGATACTTCGCAAGTTACATATTCAAGAGGAGAAATTCTGGCATGGAAAGGTGTAAAACCTCACAGGGAAAAAAAAAAAAAGAGCAGTGGAAGGAATAGAGCAATTTGTCACCTCTGTGGATCAGTCATCCAACCTCCCTGCCACTGCCATCTCATAGGAGAGCAGAACCTGTTAGTGCTCAGCACAGTGGCTGAACAGCACAGCTATCGGCTCTGCATATTACCCAATAAATAACTCCTTGGTATTCCCAGCTTCTGTGTATCCTGCTTATGTTTTGCACAGAGGAAAAGGTGCTTGAACTCTACAAAGTGTTCACTCCTCACAATTGTCCTATGCAGAGTTATGTTCCTTGATAAGGGCCTTCTCTCTGAAGTCTGCAAGTGGATTTTGGGAGGTGAAAGGAAGGAAATTGACTCCTCAGGGAAAAACAGTTCTTTTGTTCTTAGCTATTAACATACAGTGTAGCACAGTGAGGAGATCCAGACTTATATCAGACTGAATCACTTGCAGTCTGAGGAGTCAGTCCAAAAGATTCAACTGTTTTTCTATTGAAAACAATATTGAAATTGAAATTTTTGCACAATGAAAGGCAATGTCAGAGACGCTATGTGTTCAGCTAGGAAAAATTAATGGAAAATATCAGATCAGCTCTAATTTCAGTTTGAGCTCATAGATTATTTCAAAAGTGTATCTCTTTTTATTTCTCCTTTAAAAAATAATGCAAAAATTTTCAGAAAGTGATGAGAAGGTCATCAAGTATAACAATGTTACAGCCAAGAGAGATAACACTGGAGCTGCCTGTCCTCCCTGCCTGCACAGTTGGGCAGCAATGCGCAGAGGAGGAAGGAGTCTTTCATTTTTTTGTATCAATACAGGCTGAGGGATGAACAGAAAGCAGCCCTGTCGAGAAGGACTTGGGGATGCTGGTGGGTGAGAGGCTGAACATGAGCTGGCCATGCTGCTGGCAGTCCAGAAACCATGTCCTGGGCCACACCCAAAGCAGCACATCCAGCAGACAGAGGGAGGTGATTCTGCCCCTCTACTCTGTTCTCTGAGGTCCAGTTCCTGGGTCCCCAGCACAGGAAGGACATCAGCCTGTTAAAGTGAGTCCAGAAGAGGACCACCAAGATGATTAAAGGTATGGAGCACCTCTCCTATGAGGAAAGGCTGAGAGAACTGGGACTGTTCAGCCTGGAAAGGAGAAATCTTAGGAGTGATCTAATTGGAGCCTTCCAGTCCCTGAAGGGAGCCTACAAGAAAGATGGGCATGTAGTGACAGATCAAGGGGAGAATGGCTTCACTCCGACAGAGAGTGAAGAGAAATTCTTCCCTGTGAGGGTGATAAGGCACTGGAACAGATTGCCCAGAGAAGTTGTCTGGATGGAGCTCTGAGCAATATAGTCTAGTGAAATGTGTCCCTTCCCATGGCAGTGGGGTTGGAACTAGATGATCTTTAAGATCCCTTCCAACTCAGGCCATTCTATGATTCTATGATTCCATGATTCTTTGAGTCAATTAAATTTATTTATTTTAGCAAAGAACTGTGTTTGTTAACTCATTTTGAAATCAAAAAATCAAAAGAATTTTGGGCAAGTTCCACACTGTTCTGTACAGCTGCTGTATGAGACTGAGGGTGCACAGGTAAGGTCATTTGCCTGACCCCGAGCCAGTCATTCATCCACACAGGAATGAGGTTGTAGCAGATCAGCATTAGTCCCCATCACCTTCTGATGAACTCTTCTGCAACCCCAACCTGCTCTCCTATATTCTGTGGTTTTCCTCACATAAAAGGCCAGCCTTGCAAAATCCTGGTGCAGATAAAGACACAACCAGCTTTCACCAGCACTGTGGGATGTTGCCAGGAGGGATTTTTCCTGCATGGAGCTCTGTGGTTTTCCTCACATATAAGGCCAGCCTTGCAAAATCCCAGTGCAGATAGAGACACAACCAGCTTTCACCAGCACTGTGGGATGTTGCCAGGAGGGATTTTTCCTGCATGGAGCTCCTTGACATAACTGCATCAGGCCACCCTATGCAAAGTACAAAATAGATGTTTTGTAAAGCTGAAATAAATGGGCACAGCAAGTGAAAAAAAAAAAACAACTTACTGAGACTGATGTAAGGCACTTAATGAGGTTTTATTGGGGTTCTGGGAAATTAAGAACTAGGAGCTCATTTGTCAGGCTTTCAGAGCTGCAGCTGAATGGCTGCCTTCAATAAGTAGATTCTTGAAAGTCCTAACTGGAGGATGACACACTGAAACATAACTTGCTAAATTAGTAGATTGGCCTTTCTATTGGCAAAGAAGTGCCCCAGGGAAGTCTGAATGTTCTTTTGCTTTCTGTGAATGAATTACATTGTTCATGTCAGAGCTAAACATTTTACTGAATGTAGCCTTCTGATCCTGTGCTCATGAACAAAAGTCACTTGTTATAATAAATATTGAAGATGCAACAGTATCTTTTTTCTTCTTTTAAACTGGATAATAATTTTAAATGCCAGGCAATTCCTCATTAACACTCTTTTGTAATCTTAAAGGATAGGGTGGAGAGGGCAGAAGATTAAAATCCCCTTGTTGCACAAAGTGTACTGCAGTCTCACATATAGTACTGGCTTGAATGACTCATAAAATCAGTCCACACACAGGGCACTAAGTTTTGCTCACAGCAGAAACCAGAGAAGGAAATAAAAGCTTTTACTCAGAGACAGTGTTGTAGAGACAGCAATGACTCAGTGGAGAATCCCCAGTCTATGAGCCATGATAGCTCAGTTTTAATTGAATTTCTAATTCCAGAATTTCAAAGAAAAATTTTTCTCTAGACTGCTCAGCAAAGGGGAGTGGTGGCAGACCTCGTTACCCTGTTCATTAGCTCTTACTTTCTCTCAGGACAAGGGGGCAATGCATCACCCTTTGCACTTCAGCCCATGGGCCAGTTCTGTGGAGACAGAGTATGATCAGTGCCAAATCAACCAAACAAATTTATCAGCAAATCTTTGTACAAGACCTGCTGTCTTACTGCCAGATATAGACTGTCAAAGGCTAAATTAAAAAGAATTCTCAGGAGAACTGCAAAAGACATCTTCAATGCACCAGGTCTTCTCCCTGTCAAATTTGAAGGTCCTCCTCCAAATACTAGAGTTACCAGAGTGATACTTGCACATTGGTGGAAGAGCCCCCCTTTCCCTGGCCTACGAAAAGGGTTAAACCTTTGCCTTCAAAAAAAACATTCAGCCTAATGCAGAGAACAATCATGGAAAGTTTCAGCCCAATCCATTAATGTTTGGCAAAGCTTATAATAGAGGCTTGTAATTAGAGAGGGTCAGGACATCCTCAACTAAATGAAATTTCATTGAAATACACAGTTTCATCCAAACCAAAAAACATTTTTCAGAGACATATGTGTTTCCACAAAATTTTTGTTGGGAAATCTGAGAAAGAAATCATGCTCACACACTATATACTGAAGATTAGGTCACTACTTTGGGATTTAAGAGAATCAAGCTTAGGTCCTGATTCACAGAGGTCTGTAGTAAAAAACAGTGCTCTTGCATCAGGAAGAGGATGTACAGAGTATCTCAAATGTCAAAGTAGCTACTTGGCGAGGTTATCTACAAAAATTGAAACATCATGAGAAAAATGCTTTGTTTACGATGTTCGAGAGATTTTTATGTCGTCAAGCACCAAACACAAAGACATATTTTTAAATATTATAGGTTGATCTAAAAAGGAGCTGACATCTTCCAGGAGTCTGGACTTCTAACAGGAAATGTTAGTGAGCATTTAAAGGTCCATTGAAATCAGCATCAACTAAAGTTACTGTAAACAATTCCTTTTACATGTTCTCCATAATTTAAACAAAATACTTTGCCACCATCATAACAGATTCAGAAAAAAATGCAGCACTGTACACACAAGAGCATTGTACCAAATTCGTTTTTCAGGTTGACAATACCAGACTAAGATCCAGCTAAACATAGGTGTGGCATTTAGGGATATGGTTTAGTGGTGGATTTAGCAGTGTTAGGTTAATGATTGGACTCGGTGACCATAGAAGTCTTTTCCAATCTAAAGTATTCTATTCAAAAAGCCCTCCCAGACCTCATGATTTGAAATGGGAAGGTGGAGTAGCTCCTGAATGTCTTTAAAGTGTCAGCCACTGTCAAAACAGAAGAGCAAATTAGCTTCTCCATGTTCATGAGTTCCCAAGAACATATATGGAACAGAATATATTCACAGGGTATATATATAAAAACAGGAAGAGCCACAATTCAGAGGGCTGCAAATGTAGAGGGGGAACAAACCCTGGAAACTTCCATCAGTAAGTGCAGTTCTGCACTTATTACAGATCAATAAACATTTTTTTTAAAACTGCAGTCCATAAAAAGAGGGGAGAAAAAGATGAATATTACCAGGTGGAAAATCCTTATTGTTTTAATCTTATAACTTTCACATTTTATACATGTACATGAATTAGGGAATAGTAAGACAAAATATGTTTGGAATTAAAATGTATTTCATACTGTGGCAGGTCCTCCCATCAATTACAGTGAGGTTTGAGGTCTACAAGTCCAAGGAGAGAACAAAATTTTTCATTTCTGAGAGTCTAAGCAAGAAGTCATTGCACTGTTGAGTTGAGCTGATGCAAACCTTTGCTGTCATGCACTATTACAGTGTCTTCAGCTTGTGCAATTATTTTATTTCCTAAACATCATGTTTGTTGCACACCTGCTTTTTTTGAAGATTGTCCAAAGGTTTTTTGACATAAATGTTGGGATTATAGTATCCACTGCTCTATTATGCTATTGCACATGTCAGCAGAAAGGAGTCAAGTGATAGAGAAGACTGTGATCATACTTAGGTGATTCAATGTAAAGAATAATATGAGCACATATTTTTTAAAATCATATTTTCTCACAAGCACTACTTACAAACACTAAACTATATATTTTTTAATTCTTAGCTTTTCATTCTCAAAAACACTTGGTTTCTGTTATTTGTACAATCTATTTAAAACAAGAAAACAAAACCAAAGACATCTCATAACTTCAAAGCAACAAATAACTGAAGTATTGAAAAACTGCGACTGCACTCAAACCGACATGATTTGTGGCAATGTCCTTCTCCCAGAACAACAGAATTCTGAATTCAAGTGATCTGCAGCTGAGGATTCAGTCTACTCCAGCCTAGCCTCCACTTCAAAGTGGCCAAGATCTGAAGTTTCTTGTTAAAGTTTTGTGAGATGAAGTTGGACTACATAAGATATTTTTCCACAGACTGAGGATTGTTGGCAAACATAAAGAGTACTGGAACAATGTTAACGAAAAATGAGTTTTCTTAGCAATTGCAAGGGAAAAAAACTAGCATGTTTGTCCATTAACTCTTACATTGCTACAATAAGGACAAGAAAGAAAAGGCAAGTCATCTCTCCTGATGATAACTAATAAAGAGACAGTTGTTCCTGAATATATTCCAAATGTATAGGATTAGTTACATTTTTCAGGGTGTTAAAATTGTTTTCACTTTATTATCAATTTTCCCTGGATTTTCTCTGGCAAAGCTTTCATTGTTTTAAGTGCTGTGGTATCAGAATACACATAAGTGAATGAGGAGTCAAATGGAAAAACACCAGTAATGATAAACCACAGCTCTTACTGATTATAGTTTCAAAAACTTACAAAAACTAGTACACAATAAAAATGTCTAATTCCTCACAGTTTTGGCTACACTTCTATCAGTTTATTCTATTATCAGTGAGTTAATTGCACATTGTTTCTAAATAATTCCTAAGGTGCATAAAACAATATGAGACTTTAATTCAGTTTGCCACATAGATAAAATGAAGGCTTATAACATCTGTCAAAGTGTGTCAAGCAATTTGAAAACATAATGTTCTGCATGGTAAAGGAGAATATTGCTGAGAGGTTGAGGATTTTATAGGAATGACAGTATTTTAGTGCTGATAGTTTTTGAAAACTTTATCTTAAAGATCCCCACTGTTTTCAATGGTTTGAAAAGAGCCCATAGCACATGAAGAGTCAAAACAACTGTATTATAGGTAGAAAGGAGTACTTCAAATGCACTGCATGCTTCCTTTTCCTTAGTTCTAAACATACAAGCACTAAAAACGAAATGCTGAACCTTAATTATGCAGCCTCAGTCTAGCCTAGCAATAGACCGAATCCTCAGCTGCAGTGACTCTAATCACTTGAATTCAGAATTTTGTCCCATGAATGGAAGACCCTAAAAGGGAAATAGCACTTTAGATTTGGCCCAAAGAGATGATTTGGTTTAAAGCAAAATTTGAACAAATTCAACAAGCTTTTCTGTTAAAAGTAATGGACTTACTTTCCCTAGTTATTGATATTTTCGGCTAACAGGGTTGGACAGGAGACTGAATGCATTAGATATCTCAATAAAAGTCAACTGGCATAAAAGCAGGCACAACATCGCCAGTCACTGGAAGTACATGATTGTCCCACTCTGCTCTGCACCGGTGTGGTCTAACCTCTAGTGCTGCGCGCACTTTTAGGTGCCACAGTATCAGAAGCATATAAAGAACAATGACAGAGCACCCAAAGGAGGCCTATGAAGAGAGTGGAGTGTCTAGAGGGGAAGCCATATGAGGAGCAGCTGAGGGCACTTCACTTACTCAGCCTGGAGAAGAGTAGACTAATGGAAGACCTTGGAGCAGCCTACAACTTCCCCAGGAGGGGAAGAGGAATAGCAAGCACTGATCTCTTCTCTCTGGTAACCAATGACAGGACCGGAGGGATGTGCATGAAGCTGTGTCATGGGTGGTTTAGGTTGGATATTGGGAAAAGGTTCTTCACCCAGAGAGTGATGCAAGGCCAGGAGTTGTACTCAACAATCTTTGTCCAAATCAGAATATTCAATGAGTCTATGAAAAGATAGAGGGTATATGATTAATGTCATCATGTGCAAGGAGGCTGAGGTTTAACAGCAGATGAAGGAGCTATGAGACTCTAAGATACAAGTACAGGTGTTTGTCCATTGTCATGAAGTGCCAACCCTGAAGTGCAGATTCCTGCCAGTAGACTATTGATTTGTTTGCAGTTCAACAGAGCACCTGTGAACTTACCTCAAAATTACTTTCAAAAGAACACTGTTATTGCTGAGCATAGAGATTTAAATCTACAAATAAGCCCACTGAAGTCAAGACATCCAGTAAGTAAGGTACTGAATCAAACTAAAAGGCTTTAGAAGTTATCTCACACAAATCAACAATTCATTTAAAGACATGGCCAGACTTCTATCCTTCTGTAAAATTTAAATAAGATAATCAATCTTTTTGACATAAAACAGGCATCCACATATTTTTTCCTGCAATTAGAAGTTGAAGGACTCATGTTCAAGATTGAGAATGGTAAAAAGCTTGCTTGTTTAGTCTGGTTACAAAATTATAATAAAACAACAGCTACAAGGGCATAAGCATTGGCCTCTGAGGGATAGCTATGTAAAGCACACAAGCAACAGCTACAGACCACTGGAGGAATTTCAAAATTTCAATGAGTTACTGTCCCTAACTGAGGCAGATAGCAGAACTGGACATAAAAAATGTACAAGGGTAACGTGAAAATGTAATTTATAACTTACATTTCTGGAATTCACTAAAAGATAATCAAAGTGTAAAAGTACAAAGAAGAAACTAGACAGTAGGAATGCTTGACAACTAACCAGGAAATTTTATTTCTGCTTTTTGTCCTCCATCCTGTTGCTTTAATCCTTTAAAGAAAGAAATGTCAGGGGGAAAAAAAACACTAAAAAAATCATTCCTCAAAGGTTGAAAACACATCAATATCAAGTTAGGAATAACTCTCTTTGTGTTTGTATGAACCCATGCAGGTCAGAAGGCTAACCCAATGCAGGGACAGGTGGAATGCATCTTAATCTCTTCCTAAAAATCAAAATAAAGCAAAAGAGGAAATGTTAACACGCACTATTAAATTTCTGGGATGTATAGGCACATGGCCTAAAGTGAAATTATCAATTCGTCCATGAGGGGCAATGATGTTGGAAGTTCACACAGATATTTCAACTTGATTTAAATGTAGAAGTTACTAGCAGCATTATGCATTTATGCATAGAAGATCAATCATACTATTTTAATATATTGAAAGAACTTTACAAGGGCCAAGGTAGTTGAAAACCTGCTCTCTTTTTTTGTTCGTTCGTTATAATTCCAAAAGTTGCACAGCAACATGCTAATTCTTTAAGTATCAATTCTGTTAGGTCTGAGAGGAAATAGGTAAATATAGAGCTGCAGTGTTTGAACACCTATGCAGCATTTAATTTCTGTACCTTTACTATTACATGCAGAAAGAAATTTCCGTATATGAAAATCATGGAAGATACACAACCATGAAGCTACATCTATAACCTATTTCTAAAACTCCCGAAATTATAACAGTGGAAGTTATGAATGTAATATATATCCCTCAATTTTTAGGAGAGAGTTATCCATGTTAAGAATGGAAGTTACTGAGGTCATGCCTTAAAATGCAGCAGCTTTGTTCTAAGAATCAGATTTTGCTGGCTAAAAAGTAATGCCTTATAGTATAGTAAATACTTGTTCAGTATTTAAGTTAACCTATCAAGAATAATTGCATACATTTAAATGATAGGCCATTCCAGCTGTCCTCATGGGATGCAAATTAAAATGTTTGAGGGGAAAACCAAAGCAACGCTCGGATTCTAGAAAATAAATCATTCATTTAACATTCAGGCTAATAGCCTTTCACACTTGCTGCTTACCTGAAAGCACATTTTATTTTCTTTTTTTTAAAGCCCATGCACCTCCACAAAAGTAAAACATAGTAAAGGGGAATTCAATATCCTAAAAGCTCTGAAAGCCCACAAACTTTCCTGAAAGGAAAAATAGAAGTTTTCAAATGTTAACATGCTGAACCAGATCTGTGTGGTTTGCTTTCCAATACTGGGTGACATTTCTCAAAACCTCAGGACTATGGATATAAATGTGAAAGCCTGATGTCAAGCTAATTACTTCCTTCGATTTTGTGATAATTCCACTATCTCCAACTGTACCTTAATGCAGCCATCCAAACAGGTATCTCTGCTGCTGGCCTTTTTTTGGCTTTTGAGTACTTCCTTTTGCAATGTTAGTGATGAATTTAAACACAGATTATTGAAATTTAATACATGTTTTAATTTGAATATAATAATAAAGTAAAAAATATAAATGTGAATGAATATATAGAGACTAGAAAAATATAAAAGTTTATATAAGTGCTAAGTATCATACTTATGAATTCAATGATCCAAAGAGCTCTCAGATGTTTCTGAAAAAAAACTTAATTTACTGACTTAAATTTTCTACCAGACACTTCTGACTTTCTATCAAAAAAGAGGTGAAAACTCCTTTCACATACTGAGCACATGCATATAAGAACATATGTTATTTATTAACAGGAGCAAGCATTTATTAAAGTCTATCCTGGCTTTTGAAAATAAGATGACTTCACACGCAGGAAAGAGGTGTATGTGATATATTGTTATTTCAGGGCTGTTTTGAAAACATTAAAAACACGTGCTAAAACTATTTTACATGCCAGATTTAATTAATATAATTTCCAGAAGGAATTTGACAAGTCACAAAGCAAAGCATAATCTTTGGGAAAACCCTAAGCCCCACTTTTTAAATTTCTTTGTGGCATAGTAATGCTTATAGTTTCAATATTTTCTGAACTATAAAAGGGTCAAAAATCTTTTTCTGGTTTCCATTGAACATTTTGAAGGTCTATCTCAATTCTAATTGTAAAACATCAGTATTGTCTGAAGCAAAATTAGCAATATAACTCTTACTATCAGATCTTAATTTTCCAGTCTATTCTGCCTACCCTCACTTTCCCATCGACATTTTTCTTTGAAGATGCTTTCTAATTGCTCTTCCTATATACAGAGAAGGTTTCTAAATCCCAAGCTGGCAGCTGAAGGTGGAAGTATTCCTCCTGGAATAACAGATACAGAAACAGACAGACAGATACATGTATTTCATGCATTGGAATAGGTTGACCAGAGAGGTGATGGAGTCACCATCCCTGGGGGTGATTAAGAGGCATCTGGATCTGCCACTGGATGATATGGTTTAGTGGTTTAAGGGTTACAGTGGTAGTGCTAGGTGGATAGATGGACTTGATGATCTTAAAGGTCACTGAACCTTGATGATTCTATGATTCAACATGCATACACATATGAATGTGTGTGCCTGTGCACATATAGGTGTATAAGTATACACACCTGTGCATATGCACATATACATGTGTGTTTATATATCTATAGTAACATATAGATACATAAATATGCATTTGTGTGTGTGTATATATATATATATGCCCAGTAAAGAACACAGTGAAGGTCTCCCAATTCAGGATATGCCAGAGGCTTCAGGAACTGGCTGGCATCACAGAAGATATCTTAAAACTATGCCTGAGCATGTTTGCCTTAGCATTTACAATTGAAAAGCTCTTTGGAATTCCTCAAAGCAATGGAAGCTGATATATGACTTAAAATAAAACACATGACCATGTTCTACGCTACTAAAGACCTTAGCTTACACAAGTATGTTTGGTGTAAGCATTCATTCACATACGAATCTGATTTGAACATGAAAAAGAACAGGGTTTGATAAATCACCTGAAAAGCAGCTGTATTCACTCAGTGGATAGTTAATATTTGTGTCTACATATGTTGATGACAATAGAGGTCTTCTCCTCTTCATGATGAAACTCACAAAGGTGTCATGTCAAAAATGGTTAAATACAATCTTACTGAATGTCTTTGAAAATATACAGAGCTGTGAAGTAGCCATTTTTGCTCTTTGGGCCATGAATTTTCAGCAAACACACTTGATGTTTTCCTCCACCTGTTTCACAGTAGGCAGAAAATCTTTCAAAGAAAGGAAAGGGTTTTCACAGATGAGTACAGGATTAGACTGTGGTCCATAATTACAATTAAAATCAGATATAGGAGAATATACAAGGTGACACAAGAGCTGGTTGGTTTTATTGTAATAGCCCCAGGCCTTTGACACAGCCTATAGAAAACTCTCACTAACTGCCACCAGTAATATTAAAAGATTTTATTTATCTATGATGACACAGCATTGAATAATCCTTTTTCTGTCCAACAAAAAAGTACACCTTCAGATACTGGAAGGCTGCTATGAGGTCTCCACGCAGTCTTCTCTTCTCCAGGCTGAACAGCCCCAGCTCTTTCAGCCCATCTTTGTCAGGGAGGTGTGCTAGTCCCCTTAACAACTTTGTGGCCCTCCAGAATCATCACATGGCTACAGTATCCCACAGCACAGGACAACATCTTGAACATGGAAGGACCATTCCTGCCTTGAACAGAGAAGCCAGACATGAGGAGCTATTTTCTGAGATGTCACCTTCTTATGATACTGTACCAGAGGAAGCAGAAAACCATAGAGTGGGCATGTCATGATGCACTTCCCTGTAAACAATCCCCAGTGTGAATAATCATTTCACTATGCACTTTTGAATCACAGATTTCTGTGGATAGGAACTGATTCTTGCCTGATATCCACAAAAGCCCAACACAGAAAGATTTTAATCTTGTTTGGGGTCTCCAAGTAAAATCCCACTGCCAACAATAACTTTCCTAGCATGATTTTGAATGACTATGAAAATATACTGTTTGGACTAACATAGCAAAAGTCCTTTCTTTTTAATCCTTTGTTTGTTCTTTGCTCTCATATGCTTAAATAATTCAAAACATAAGTGCCTGTACAAATGTATTTGCATACTGCAAATGACATCTGTTCCTCATGAATTCACTAAGTTGTATGCATGATATTTGCTGTGCCTGCATACCTTCCTTTGAAACAAGCACTACCAAAGATAAGATTTTGTTCTGAAACTAGACAAAAGTCTTGCTCATGAACTGAGTAACAACGACAGGTCTGTATTGGGAAAGATTTGTACTCAGAGTCTGGGCAAAATTTCCAGACTGAGGTTTTTGACTGGAAATGGTTTTCTAAACAGAACAAGAGGAGTATGAATATACTGTACTGATGCATCAGAACCAGTTAATCCAAGAAAAAGGTAAAGCTACTTTCATTCCATGTTTTCCACAGTATTCTTTATACATTACTCCTGCTATCAAGGTTTCCAAGCCAAAGATGCAAATAGAAAACAAAATACGCAGTCACAAAACATATCTCTTTCCCCCTCTCCACAAAAAAGTCACATGTTTTGATCCAGTAACTTAGAAGTTATATATGGCTTATTCAGAACACATTGAGATAGTAATCACAAGCAGAGTGACAAAAGGGCTTGCCACCAAGGCAGAAACAATTTTCTTGCTCTCATGTCATATAGTTCAGGATGGTCTGCTGTTGTCAGATTAAGGCCTCAGATCCTGGGAATTTAAAGCCAACCCTGTGTTCAGTGACACCAGTGTCTGCCATGTCCACACTTGCCCTCTGGCCCACACCATCAAATGTTGTGGGCTGCTGCAAGGGGATGGTGTCAGGACAGCAGCCCCTGTCTGGTAGAGACATCCTGATATTACTGATGATGCAATGGGCCAAGAGGTTTGGTAAAAGACACCTTCCACCCACAGCTGGAAGGAATTTTTTTCATCATCACAGCAGGTGGCTGCAGCAAACACATGCAAAATTGCACAACTTTTGGAGCAGCACAGGAACTTATTTAAAATAAGGTTTTCTGCCAGATTCTTAGGATCATTCCCCACTAGGAACTGACATTCCTGTGAAGACCTTAATCCTCTTACATTGAAACACAAAGAAGGATTCAATTTAGTAAAAAGTTTCAGATGATCCCTGTGTGTCAATTTGTAAAGGCAAGGACTTTATCAGCAGTCTTAGGCAAAAAATCTCTTCTAAGCTTTCCAAATGGATATAGGTGCAGCTAATAGAATGAAGCTCTTCTTTCCTTTTTCCCTTCTCCATTTCTATCTCCAAGGCTACTTGGAAGCAAGGGTGCCACTTAAGAGCAAGGGATGGAGTAATACAATGGGGCTAAACACATTTGGTTTTTTCTCAGCTGTCAGCCAGGGTGAGAGTCAAAAAATTCAGATGCAACCACAAGTTACCACAGTTTGAATGTTACACCAAAGTTCCATGGCATGACCCAGACTACAGGTTATATGTCAACAAGGAGCTTCTGAATGGATCCTAGCACAAAGAAATGATAAGAAAGTTACACCTTGCCAAAATAAGAAGTTAATACTAACTTGTTTCTTAGATATTTTTGAAAACCACATTGAAAGCCTGTTTTAATAATGTCCAATATATTTCAAAAAATTTTTACACTCCATGCTGGGATTCAGTAAAATTCAGCAAACATATAAAAGACTGAGAAATTTCAAAAATGTGTACCATTTAAAAAAAATGCAAGGAAGGAGGGATGATAGTATAGTGATGTCTGAAGATAACTTTTCACAGGAATTCTAATTGTCTTTCAAATCCTATTGCTTTTTGTACATATGAATCTTAACACAAATAATAACAGCAGTTCACTTTTATATATCACATGAGGCAATGGAGTTACTGTTTCCAAGCATTTGCAAGATTGCCTTGCTTCTTTCTAGCAAGGGAA
>NW_008678782.1:100145-103129 GCF_000695815.1 Acanthisitta chloris
AAAACTGAGGAGTGTCAGAAGGAACCACATTGTTATTCCCTACAGGAGCAGTCATTTCCAGATGACATATCCTGCATGCAATCCACAGTGCCTTTGTTATTGTACAGTATGAATTAATCAATTTAAATAATGCTGCATTAAGTTTGTCACTGACCACTGCTCTTTTCCTATGCAAGTATTTTTTTCTTGACACCTTAAATGAGGCAAAAATATACATAAAGATCTGGCATCTGTTTTCTAATTCCATGGCTTCAATATAAATGAACTGAATTAGGAAGATGAACTCAATCAGAAGACTAACAGAAATTGCATTACCTCCTAATAAGACAGTATGAGACAAGCCCGCATATCATTTGACCCCTGGGGGGGGTTTTAACCAAAAGAAAAAAAAGATACAACAAAAATCCTACAGTGAGACTACATAAATGTATGGCTTAAATATGCCAAAGAGTTATAAAAAATGTTTACATTCCCATTTAATATTTTAGTGTGAATGTCATCTATAATCAAAGTGGCTTTTCCACTTTTGCTGTGCTAAGGATTTTTAAATGAGAAGGTAGCAAGGCAGTACAGTGTAACATTCCTTAAAAACAAGCACTTCCTTATCAGCAGTGTTTGGGAACATTTTTAATTTTTTGCTCAGACTTTTTCAATATTTTTCTATGGTATTTTACCAAGTAGATCAGTTTCACTACATGGCTCACCACAGACTTTTTTCTTGATTATGTGTGTTTAACTTACATGGCCAGTGTTTACCATTTCATTTTTTAGACAAAATCAAGGGCTATCTGCTGAGTGACGTCATGATTTTGTGGTGGTTTCAGAAATGCTTACACACTGTGTGTTCTATGACTTTGCAGATGACAGCACTTAAAAGGCAAACCTTTTCTTTTCTCTTTGTGAGAGCAAGTTAACAGAAAAGGTGGCAGAACTGTCTGTTTTCTCTCCCAGAATACCAAGAAGAAAGAGATTTCCCTGTCATGTGTTCATGGGAGACCTACACAGGAATGCAGCTCATGGTACTGCCCAGAGCTTCTCTCTCTTCCACAAACTGGCAATATATGGACTTTTAGCTATATCTGCTTAGCACAGATTTTGCAGGTCCATGCTTTCTTTTTTCTTTCTTTTTTCCTTCTTTTTTTTTTTTCAGGGAAGAAAAGACACACATGCATCTTACAAATAATCACTGCTTCTTCGGAAACCGATTAAATAGATATCACCAGGCTTCTCTTTTCTCATTCTTGCTTCCTCCGTAGTCTACTTCATCTACAAACAATTTTATATAACTTACAGTTTTTGTTACCACACAGCTCTGAATTGGTTCATAATGGCACCTGTTTTCATGATTGACCCATTACTATCTCATCGTGACACACTGATTTGTTTTTGGAGTCCCACCGGCCAGAAATGCCTAAGAGTTATTAACTACTATTTTCAGAGAAGAGGAAAAGTGTAATTTTGTTTTCAGCCACCTGCCAACTTAGAATTGTCAAAATTGCAACCAGCTTTTGATTTTAAAAGCCTACATTTTAGTGATAGTCTATTTCAATCTCTGTTTTCCATACAATCATTTAAAAGCCAATTTTCCACCATTCATTCTTTGCTTGGCACTCTCTCTTCTGAATGCCTAGCACAGAGAACTCTAATCTTGCCATGTAACTTTATTCCATTGGGGCACTCCCAGCTTTATGTTTAATAGATTTATATTTTCATTTTGTTTATTTTTAAGTTGTTGTAAGGTAGAAGTATTGTTAAAAAGAGGCAATATTCTAGAACAATGTTGCAATCCACTCTAGATCTTAAATGTTACTGAAATAGTAGCACAAATTCCTCGGGGTCAAATTTCAGTGGAATTAACAGCAAAGCTGAAAATAAAAGCAGTGCTTCAAGAAACAGCTGAGCTGTAACAGTAGAGTTGCTCTGACACTTACCCAAGTCTGCAACTTTTATGACCTGAGAAGACAATCTAGCCTCATTCTGCCATCTAAATCGGCCTGGTGGTGTAATGGAGTACCCAGTCTTACTCATTTCAAACTCACTAACTATGTGATATCTAGTGGTTAACTTCTAGTTCTTGACTGATATTTTGGCTACTATGCCTCAAATGCAACTGCTTACTTGCTCCCCTGGTACTTCAAAGTTTTGGAGAGAGTGTAACTTCATCTTGCCTCTGTTGGCAAGGAGGAAGACTTAATTTAGAAAATGTCATTTGCATGACACTGACATATAGAACCTAGTCTTTACTGATTCCATTAAGCATCTGGCACCTTGGATGTATGTGGTGTTTGTAATGCTGGAACATAGTTATTGATTACCCCTCTAATTTCTGTCATAAAGTTGTTCCAAATATCCAGCAGCTGATATGATCTTCTTTTTGTGTAGCTGATAAGAACACACATGAGAACAAACTTTAACGACACTGAAAAATGCATACAGAGAGCAGCAGATAAATGTAAGTTTGCTTGTTGTGAGATGTCTGTTTGTTAAAATCACCAAGTGTATGATCAGATCCTGAATTTATACAAGTAAATTTTAAAAAAATATTTTCGAGCACATGAAATAGGGAAGCAAAACATATTTGACAAAATTAGTAAGCAATGACCAAGTATTAAAGTACATAGTCTCTACAAGAGAAAAACGAGAGGAGTAGAATAAAAGTAGCAATTTGAAATGATAGCCAGGGCCAAGTTTGACAATTGCTACTTTGTTCTAGCATATCTGTTGAATGGTGGCACCAGTTAAAAAGGTGGTTTGTGTGACTGTTGTGCAATGTCTAAGTGTTATCATGGAGACACAGTTCATCTTCTGCACTGCTACTATAATTATTTCCTGCTCTCAGGCTTTCAACACAATCAATTAACTCCAGTATAAGTTTCTGCTGGTCTGACTGTTAGTTGAATTTCATTTATATCAGACATGAAGTCTACAGCCTAAGAGCACAGCACAGATTCATTAATTTTTATCATGGCATTTGAATCTTTGTA